>NC_057812.1:663994621-663997833 GCF_018294505.1 Triticum aestivum
TCTTAAGATCACTTTCTATCATTGCAGGCAAGAAAGTCTCCAGCAGTTTCTTCATCCATAACATAACCCTCAGGAACAACAGGCAATTCATATCTAGGGGAGAATCTTCATCGTCACTTTCATCAATATTATTAGTTTCAATAATTTCATTCTCTCTAGCCCTAGCAAGTTGTTCATCAAGAAATTCACCAGGTGGCACAGTAGTATCAAGCATAGAAGTAGTTTCATCATAAGTATCATGCAAAGCAGAAGGGGCATCATCAATAACATGCGACATATCAGAATTAATAGCAGAAGCAGGTTTAGGTGTCGCAAGCTTACTCAAAACAGAAGGTGAATCAAGTGCAGAGCTAGATGGCAGTTCCTTACCTCCCCTCGTAGTTGAGGGGAAAATCTTGGTTCTTTGATCTTTCAAGTTCTTCATAATGATAAGCAGATATAAATCCCAAGTGACTCAAAGAATAGAGCTATGCTCCCTGGCAATGGCGCCAGAAAATGTTCTTGATAACCCACAAGTATAGGGGATCGCAACAGTTTTCGAGGGTAGAGTATTCAACCCAAATTTATTGATTCGACACAAGGGGAGCCAAAGAATAATCTCAAGTATTAGCAGCTGAGTTGTCAATTCAACCACACCTGGAAACTTAATATCTGCAGCAAGGTATTTAGTAGCAAAGTAATATGATAGTAGTGGTAACGGTGGCAAAAGGTAATGGTAGCAAAAGTAATATTTTTGGGTTTTGTAGTGATTGTAACAGTAGAAACGGAAAGTAAATAAGCGAAGAACAATATATGAAAAGCTCGCAGGCATTGGACCGGTGATGGAGAATTATGCCGGATGCGATCGATCATGTAACAGTCATAACCTAGAGTGACAAAGGACTAGCTAGCTCCTGTTCATCAATGTAATGTAGGCATGTATTCCAAATATAGTCATACGTGCTTATGGAAAAGAACTTGCGTGACATCTTTTGTCCTAGCCTCCTGTGGCAGTGGGGTCCTATTGGAAACTAAGGGATATTAAGGCCTCCTTTCAATAGAGTACCGGACCAAAGCATTAACATATAGTGAATACATGAACTCCTCAAACTATGGTCATCATCGGTAAGTATCCCGATTATTGTCACTTCGGGGTTAACGGATCATAACACATAATAGGTGACCATTGACTTGCAAGTTAGGATTGAGAACTCTCATATATTGATGAAAACATAATAAGTTCAGATCTGAAATCATGGCACTCGGGCCCTAGTGACAAGCATCAAGTATAGCAAAGTCATAGCAACCTCAATCTCAGAACATAGTGGATACTAGGGACCAAACCCTAACAAAACTAACTCGATTACATGATAAATCTCATCCAACCCATCACCGTCCAGCAAGCCTACGATGGAATTACGCACGCACAACGGTGAGCATCATGAAATTGGTGATGGAGGAAGGTTGATGATGACGATGGCGACGGATTCCCCTCTCCGGAGCCCCGAACGGACTCCAGATCAGCACTCCCGAGAGAGTTTAGGGCTTGGCGGCGGTCCATATCGTAAAACGCGATGAATCCTTCTCTCTGATTTTTTTCTCCCCGAAAGTGAATATATGGAGTCAAGGTTGAGGTCGGTGGAGCGTTAGGGGGCCCACGAGGCAGGGGGCGCGCCCAGGGGGCTCGGGCGTGCCCCCACCCTCATGCACAGGGTGTGGGGCCCCTGACGTGGATCTTTCTTCTAGTATTTTTTTATATATTCCAAAAATAATCTCCGTTGATTTCACGTCATTCCGAGAACTTTTATTTCCGCACAAAAATAACACCATGGCAATTCTGCTGAAAACAACATTAGTCCGGGTTAGTTCCATTCAAATTAGGCAAGTTAGAGTCCAAAACAAGGGCAAAAGTGTTTGGAAAAGTAGATATGATGGAGACGTATCACTCTTCAAGGCCGGCGAGACACCACCGCGCACAACCGAGGATCGCGGGCTCAGCTTAAAACGCCAGGCCAATTCGGTAAGTTCTTTCATGTTTTCAAGGTATACTCTCTACTAGCATATTTTGAGGAAGGAGTCTAAGCCTTCCTATCAATTTTTCAGGCCTAGAATCGATATAGCGAGGTAGATTAACTGTCCGGCTCCGCTACCAGAAGACCAAGAAACCCCACTTCTGATGTTGTTTCTGACGCCTTATGATGTGCCGGAGAAGAAGGCCAAGAAAACGACCAAAGGGGCCAGGAGTGGCTGAGGGAGTCCTGGATTAGGGGGTGTTCGGGTAGCCGGACTATACCTTCAGCCGGACTCCTGGACTATGAAGATACAAGATTGAAGACTTCGTCCCGTGTCCGGATGGGACTTTCCTTGGCGTGGAAGGCAAGCTTGGCGATGCGGATATTCAAGATCTCCTACCATTGTAACCGACTCTATGTAACCCTAACCCTATCCGGTGTCTATATAAACCGGAGGGTTGTAGTCCGTAGGCAATCAACTCCATATACAACAATCATACCATAGGCTAGCTTCTAGGGTTTAGCCTCCTTGATCTCGTGGTAGATCTACTCTTGTACTACCCCTATCATCAATATTAATCAAGCAGGACGTAGTGTTTTACCTCCATCAAGAGGGCCCGAACCTGGGTAAAACATCGTGTTCCCTACCTCCTGTTACCATCCGGCCTAGACACACAGTTCGGGACCCACTACCCGAGATCCGCCGGTTTTGACACCGACATTGGTGCTTTCATTGAGAGTTCCTCTGTGTCATCGCCTTTAGGCCCGATGGCTCCTTTGATCATCAACAACGATATGGTCCAGGGTGAGACTTTTCTTCCCGGACAGATCTTCGTCTTCGACGGCTTCGCTCTACGGGCCAATTCGCTCGGCCACCTGGAGCAGATCGAAAGCTACACCCCCGGCCATCAAGTCAGGTTTGGAAGCTTAAACTACACGGCTGACATCCGCGGAGACTTGATCTTCGATGGGTTCAAGCCACGGCCAAGCGCGCCGCACTATCTCAAGGGGCATGATCTAGCTCTGCCTCCGGACAGTGTCCTGGAGGCCGCACACGCATCGGTTCCGACCCCTAACTCGGAGCCTATTGCGCCAATTGAGGATGAGCGGTTGGACGTCACCTCGGGGGCTTCGATCTCAAAGGCGATCGAGCCGAACGCTAGCCCCGCACTCTGCATGATCAGTCACTCCGAGGATCCGGACTCCTTTCCGAACTGCAAA
>NC_057812.1:663997843-664000951 GCF_018294505.1 Triticum aestivum
GATTCATTTTAAGCATGTCAGTCAAACGCATACGCAAAAAGATAGGTCTAATCATTTCAGCAAAGCGCTCAAAATCCTCATCATCCTTTTTCTTGGATGGTTTAGGAGGAAAAGGCATGGGTTTCTGAACCCATGGTTCTCTTTCTTTACCGTGCTTCCTAGCAACAAAGTCTCTCTTATCATAATGTTGATTCTTTGATTGTGGGTTATCAAGATTAACAGCAGGTTCAATTTCTACATCATTATTATTACTAGGTTGAGCATCAACATGAACATCATCATTAACATTATCACTAGGTTCATGTTCATTACCAGATTGTGTTTCAGCATCAGAAATAGAAATATCATTGGGATTCTTAGGTGTGTCTACAACAGGTTCACTATAAGCATGCAAAGTCCTATCAATTTTCTTTTTCTTCCTTTTTATAAGGACTAGGTGCATCTACATTAGTTCTCTGAGAATCTTGCTCAATTCTCTAAGGGTGGCCCTCAGGATACAAAGGCTCCTGAGTCATTTTGCCTCCTCTAGTCATAACTCTAACAACATTATCATTCTTCTTATTATTTAATTCATTGAGCAAATCATTATGAGCTTTAAGCACTTGTTCTACTTGAGTGGTAACCATAGAAGCATGTTTACTAATAAGTTTAAGTTCACCTTTAACACTAGCAATATAATCACTCAAGTGTTCAATCATATAGGCATTATGTTTCAATTGTCTACCAACATAAGCATTAAAATCTTCTTGCTTAACCATCAAGTTATCAAATTCATCCAAACATTGGCTAGCAAACTTAGCAGGAAGGATTTCAGCTTTATCATATCTATAGAGAGAATTTACCTTTACTACCTGTGTCGGGTTATCGAGACCATGTGTTTCTTCAATAGGTGGTCAATTAAGACCATGTATTTCTTCAACATGCGGTAAATTCTTAACATCTTCAACTTTCATACCTATTTCTTTCATAGATTTCTTTGCCTCTTGCATATCTTCAGGACTGAGAAATAGAATACTCCTTTTCTTCGAAGTTGGCTTAGGAGTTGGTTCAGGAAGTGTCCAATTATTTTCATTGGTCAACATATTATTCAATAGAATTTCAGCTTGATCAACTGTTTTGTTCCTAAAAACACAACCAGCAGAACTATCCAGGTAATCTATGGAAGCATCGGTTAGTCCATTATAAAAGATATCAAGTATTTCATTTTTCTTGAGAGGATGATCAGGCAAAGCATTAAGTAATTGGAGAAGCCTCCCCCAAGCTTATGGGAGACTCTTTTCTTCAATTTGCACAAAATTATATATTTCCCTTAAAGCAGCTTGTTTCTTATGAGCGGAGAAATATTTAGGAGAGAAGTAGTAAATCATATCCTGGGGACTACGCACACAACCAGGATCAAGAGAATTAAACCATATCTTAGCATCACCCTTTAATGAGAACGAAAATAATTTAAGGATATAATAATAGCGTGTTTTCTCATCATTAGTGAACAGGGTAGCTATATTATTTAATTTAGTAAGATATGCCACAATAGTTTCTGATTCATAGCCATAGAAAGGATCAGATTCAACCAAAGTAATTAACTTAGGATCAACATAAATCATAATCCTTATCAGTAATAAAGATAGGTGAAGTAGCATAAGAAGGATCATATTTCATTCTAGCATTCAAACACTTCTCTTTTAGCTTAGCTAATAGTCTCTTAAGATCACTTTCTATCATTGCAGGCAAGAAAGTCTCCAGCAGTTTCTTCATCCATAACATAACCCTCAGGAACAACAGGCAATTCATATCTAGGGGAGAATCTTCATCGTCACTTTCATCAATATTATTAGTTTCAATAATTTCATTCTCTCTAGCCCTAGCAAGTTGTTCATCAAGAAATTCACCAGGTGGCACAGTAGTATCAAGCATAGAAGTAGTTTCATCATAAGTATCATGCAAAGCAGAAGGGGCATCATCAATAACATGCGACA
The DNA here is from genome assembly GCF_018294505.1 of Triticum aestivum. Classification (NCBI taxonomy): domain Eukaryota; kingdom Viridiplantae; phylum Streptophyta; class Magnoliopsida; order Poales; family Poaceae; genus Triticum; species Triticum aestivum. The sequence goes on from NC_057812.1 coordinate 663,999,820, forward strand.
TATCAGAATTAATAGCAGAAGCAGGTTTAGGTGTCGCAAGCTTACTCAAAACAGAAGGTGAATCAAGTGCAGAGCTAGATGGCAGTTCCTTACCTCCCCTCGTAGTTGAGGGGAAAATCTTGGTTCTTTGATCTTTCAAGTTCTTCATAATGATAAGCAGATATAAATCCCAAGTGACTCAAAGAATAGAGCTATGCTCCCTGGCAATGGCGCCAGAAAATGTTCTTGATAACCCACAAGTATAGGGGATCGCAACAGTTTTCGAGGGTAGAGTATTCAACCCAAATTTATTGATTCGACACAAGGGGAGCCAAAGAATAATCTCAAGTATTAGCAGCTGAGTTGTCAATTCAACCACACCTGGAAACTTAATATCTGCAGCAAGGTATTTAGTAGCAAAGTAATATGATAGTAGTGGTAACGGTGGCAAAAGGTAATGGTAGCAAAAGTAATATTTTTGGGTTTTGTAGTGATTGTAACAGTAGAAACGGAAAGTAAATAAGCGAAGAACAATATATGAAAAGCTCGCAGGCATTGGACCGGTGATGGAGAATTATGCCGGATGCGATCGATCATGTAACAGTCATAACCTAGAGTGACAAAGGACTAGCTAGCTCCTGTTCATCAATGTAATGTAGGCATGTATTCCAAATATAGTCATACGTGCTTATGGAAAAGAACTTGCGTGACATCTTTTGTCCTAGCCTCCTGTGGCAGTGGGGTCCTATTGGAAACTAAGGGATATTAAGGCCTCCTTTCAATAGAGTACCGGACCAAAGCATTAACATATAGTGAATACATGAACTCCTCAAACTATGGTCATCATCGGTAAGTATCCCGATTATTGTCACTTCGGGGTTAACGGATCATAACACATAATAGGTGACCATTGACTTGCAAGTTAGGATTGAGAACTCTCATATATTGATGAAAACATAATAAGTTCAGATCTGAAATCATGGCACTCGGGCCCTAGTGACAAGCATCAAGTATAGCAAAGTCATAGCAACCTCAATCTCAGAACATAGTGGATACTAGGGACCAAACCCTAACAAAACTAACTCGATTACATGATAAATCTCATCCAACCCATCACCGTCCAGCAAGCCTACGATGGAATTACGCACGCACA
>NC_057812.1:664000961-664002014 GCF_018294505.1 Triticum aestivum
TGTTTCTGACGCCTTATGATGTGCCGGAGAAGAAGGCCAAGAAAACGACCAAAGGGGCCAGGAGTGGCTGAGGGAGTCCTGGATTAGGGGGTGTTCGGGTAGCCGGACTATACCTTCAGCCGGACTCCTGGACTATGAAGATACAAGATTGAAGACTTCGTCCCGTGTCCGGATGGGACTTTCCTTGGCGTGGAAGGCAAGCTTGGCGATGCGGATATTCAAGATCTCCTACCATTGTAACCGACTCTATGTAACCCTAACCCTATCCGGTGTCTATATAAACCGGAGGGTTGTAGTCCGTAGGCAATCAACTCCATATACAACAATCATACCATAGGCTAGCTTCTAGGGTTTAGCCTCCTTGATCTCGTGGTAGATCTACTCTTGTACTACCCCTATCATCAATATTAATCAAGCAGGACGTAGTGTTTTACCTCCATCAAGAGGGCCCGAACCTGGGTAAAACATCGTGTTCCCTACCTCCTGTTACCATCCGGCCTAGACACACAGTTCGGGACCCACTACCCGAGATCCGCCGGTTTTGACACCGACATTGGTGCTTTCATTGAGAGTTCCTCTGTGTCATCGCCTTTAGGCCCGATGGCTCCTTTGATCATCAACAACGATATGGTCCAGGGTGAGACTTTTCTTCCCGGACAGATCTTCGTCTTCGACGGCTTCGCTCTACGGGCCAATTCGCTCGGCCACCTGGAGCAGATCGAAAGCTACACCCCCGGCCATCAAGTCAGGTTTGGAAGCTTAAACTACACGGCTGACATCCGCGGAGACTTGATCTTCGATGGGTTCAAGCCACGGCCAAGCGCGCCGCACTATCTCAAGGGGCATGATCTAGCTCTGCCTCCGGACAGTGTCCTGGAGGCCGCACACGCATCGGTTCCGACCCCTAACTCGGAGCCTATTGCGCCAATTGAGGATGAGCGGTTGGACGTCACCTCGGGGGCTTCGATCTCAAAGGCGATCGAGCCGAACGCTAGCCCCGCACTCTGCATGATCAGTCACTCCGAGGATCCGGACTCCTTTCCGAACTGCAAA
>NC_057812.1:664002024-664003826 GCF_018294505.1 Triticum aestivum
CGATGAGGTCTTGGACTATGAATTTCCAGAGGGATTCAAACCCATAAACATAGAGGCATATGATGGAACAACAGACCCTGGAGTTTGGATCGAGGATTATATCCTCCACATACACATGGCTAGAGGAGATGATCTCCACGCCATAAAATATTTACCCCTTAAGCTTAAAGGGCCAGCCCGGCATTGGCTTAAAAGCCTTCCCGAAAACACAATTGGAAGCTGGGAAGAGCTCGAGGATGCTTTCCGAGCAAACTTTCAAGGGACTTATGTCCGCCCTCCGGATGCAGACGATCTTAGTCACATAACTCAACAACCCGGAGAATCAGCTCGGCAGTTCTGGAATAGATTCCTCACTAAAAAGAATCAGATAGTCGACTGTCCGGACGCTGAAGCCTTAGCAGCTTTCAGGCATAACGTCCTAGACGAATGGCTCGCCAGACACCTCGGCCAAGAAAAGCCAAGAACAATGGCCGCACTAACAAGCCTCATGACCCGCTTTTGTGCAGGGGAGGACAGCTGGTTGGCAAGGTGCGGCCCCAGCAACCCAAGTACATCTGAAACTAGGGATGGAAACGGAAAACCGCGATGCAACAAGGACTGTCGCTGGACTAAGGACAAAAGTCCGAAGAGCATGGCAGTCAATGCCGGATTCAAAGGCTCACGACAAAATCAGGAAAAATCGCCCCCCCAGGATAACAGGGACGATCCATCCAACCTAAATAAAATCCTGGACAGGATATGTCAGATACACAGTACTCCCGGGAAGCCTGCTAACCATACCCACAAAGACTGTTGGGTTCTCAAACAATCCGGCAGACTCAATGCCGAACACAAGGGGCTCGACACACCAAGCGAAGACGAGGATGAACCCCAAAAGTAGAGCACCAGGAAACAAAAGAACTTCCCACAAGGAGTAAAAACAGTGAACTCACTTCACATAACAAAACGTGCGGCGCCCGTAAAGGTACGCACCACACGGCCCATCCCCAAAGGGTCCTGCCACTGGTTGTCAAAACCGATCATCTTCGATCAGCTAGATTATTCTAGAAATATCAAGAATGTAGGCTGGACTGCCTTGATACTCGATCCAATAATTGGCGGACTCCAGTTTTCAAATGTCCTTATGGACGACGGCAGTGGACTAAACCTGATATATCAGGATACAATCCAGCACATGGGGATAAACCCAGCAAGAATCCGCCAAAGCAAAACCTCCTTTCAAGGGGTAATACCGTGTCCGGACACCCATTGTATGGATTTTCTCCGGCTCGAAGTCATATTCGGCTCTGCCGATAACCTCCGCCACGAAAAGCTGACCTTCCATATCGTCCCGTTCTCAAGTCGCTATCAAGCACTACTGGGACGCGAAGCTTTCGCTCGCTTTAATGCAATACCGCATTATGCATCTCTTACGCTTAAGATGCCCGGTCCACGAGGCATCATCTCTTTGAAGGGGAAGCACTAAAGTGCGCCTCCCCAAGCGGAGGACTGTGCAGCCGCTTTGACAGCCCCACAGCAAAATGGCCTCACTGGCCAAAAAACTTTGAAATAGGTAATTCAAGACCACGAACGCGGATAGACGAGTTCGGTGCAAAATCATCATTGATGCAGGCCTAGAGGCCATATACCCCCGCACTAGGGGCTCCACGCAAATACAATAAGAGACAATAAAGCTCAATCTTATATATTTTACTTTATACTTTGTTTATTTTAATCTTTTTCGGCACGCAACTCAGTTCCTCTCTTTTACAGATGAACGTCGCGCGGCGCCCGTCCAGGATACGGCACAACGGAGACACAGG
>NC_057812.1:664003836-664006517 GCF_018294505.1 Triticum aestivum
TGTTTCTGACGCCTTATGATGTGCCGGAGAAGAAGGCCAAGAAAACGACCAAAGGGGCCAGGAGTGGCTGAGGGAGTCCTGGATTAGGGGGTGTTCGGGTAGCCGGACTATACCTTCAGCCGGACTCCTGGACTATGAAGATACAAGATTGAAGACTTCGTCCCGTGTCCGGATGGGACTTTCCTTGGCGTGGAAGGCAAGCTTGGCGATGCGGATATTCAAGATCTCCTACCATTGTAACCGACTCTATGTAACCCTAACCCTATCCGGTGTCTATATAAACCGGAGGGTTGTAGTCCGTAGGCAATCAACTCCATATACAACAATCATACCATAGGCTAGCTTCTAGGGTTTAGCCTCCTTGATCTCGTGGTAGATCTACTCTTGTACTACCCCTATCATCAATATTAATCAAGCAGGACGTAGTGTTTTACCTCCATCAAGAGGGCCCGAACCTGGGTAAAACATCGTGTTCCCTACCTCCTGTTACCATCCGGCCTAGACACACAGTTCGGGACCCACTACCCGAGATCCGCCGGTTTTGACACCGACATTGGTGCTTTCATTGAGAGTTCCTCTGTGTCATCGCCTTTAGGCCCGATGGCTCCTTTGATCATCAACAACGATATGGTCCAGGGTGAGACTTTTCTTCCCGGACAGATCTTCGTCTTCGACGGCTTCGCTCTACGGGCCAATTCGCTCGGCCACCTGGAGCAGATCGAAAGCTACACCCCCGGCCATCAAGTCAGGTTTGGAAGCTTAAACTACACGGCTGACATCCGCGGAGACTTGATCTTCGATGGGTTCAAGCCACGGCCAAGCGCGCCGCACTATCTCAAGGGGCATGATCTAGCTCTGCCTCCGGACAGTGTCCTGGAGGCCGCACACGCATCGGTTCCGACCCCTAACTCGGAGCCTATTGCGCCAATTGAGGATGAGCGGTTGGACGTCACCTCGGGGGCTTCGATCTCAAAGGCGATCGAGCCGAACGCTAGCCCCGCACTCTGCATGATCAGTCACTCCGAGGATCCGGACTCCTTTCCGAACTGCAAATCCCCGCGCCCCTGCCGATCGAATCCGATTGGGCACCGATAATGGAGTTCACCGCCGTAGACATCTTTCAGCACTCCCCTTGTGGCGATATCCTGAACTCTCTCAAGTCTCTCTCCTTATCAGGAGAGCCCTGGCCAAACTATGGTCAGCGAGGATGGGATACGGACGATGAAGAAATTCAAAGCCCATCCACCCCCCACTTGGTAGCCACTGTCGACAATTTAAATGACATGCTCAACTTCGACTCCAGATACATCGATAGCATGGATGACGATGTAGGAGATACCGACGAACCAACACCCATAGGGCATTGGACAGCCACCTCATCTCACGATGTGTACATGGTGGATACCCCTAAAGGAAGCGACAACGAGGAAAAAGGGGATGGGACGGGAGATCGACCCCCCAAAAAGCAATCAAAGCATCGGCGTAAACGCCGACCCAAGCCCCGCCTCGACCAAAACCCAGCCATAGAGCAGGACGAGCTGGTAGACGACGAGCAGGCCTTAGAGCAACCGTCTGAACAGGGCAACACGGATAGAGAAACCGAACATCCCTCCTCCGGCGAAAACGGCATTCCGGACGACCTCACGCCGAATAAACCAATGGAGCAGAAGAATCTCCACGAGAGGCTCATTGCAACTGCACGCAGCCTAAAAAAGTAGAAGCGGAAGCTAAAAACAACGGAAGATGCACTCCAGATTAGATGGAGCAAAGTAATCAATACCGCAGATAAATACGGCGACAATCGCCGCACTAAAAGCTATCCGAAAAGAAAGCTACTGCCTGAATTCGACGAAGAGGCCCTAGAGCCCTCACATTCAAAAAATGAGAAAGCCACACGGTCGGATAGACGACCCCATAAAGCGGCAAGCGGCATCGCACCTAAATCAGCATGCGACCCACTTAAGGATTCGCTTCATGGCCCAGTCAGGTCCATTTATGGGCCAAGAAAGCAAGCTCTCGTAAGCAACGCTATGAAGCCATCATCATAATCCGGCACACCCAAATACAGGGGCGTCGCACACCCCCTATGTTTCACCGATGAGGTCTTGGACTATGAATTTCCAGAGGGATTCAAACCCATAAACATAGAGGCATATGATGGAACAACAGACCCTGGAGTTTGGATCGAGGATTATATCCTCCACATACACATGGCTAGAGGAGATGATCTCCACGCCATAAAATATTTACCCCTTAAGCTTAAAGGGCCAGCCCGGCATTGGCTTAAAAGCCTTCCCGAAAACACAATTGGAAGCTGGGAAGAGCTCGAGGATGCTTTCCGAGCAAACTTTCAAGGGACTTATGTCCGCCCTCCGGATGCAGACGATCTTAGTCACATAACTCAACAACCCGGAGAATCAGCTCGGCAGTTCTGGAATAGATTCCTCACTAAAAAGAATCAGATAGTCGACTGTCCGGACGCTGAAGCCTTAGCAGCTTTCAGGCATAACGTCCTAGACGAATGGCTCGCCAGACACCTCGGCCAAGAAAAGCCAAGAACAATGGCCGCACTAACAAGCCTCATGACCCGCTTTTGTGCAGGGGAGGACAGCTGGTTGGCAAGGTGCGGCCCCAGCAACCCAAGTACATCTGAAACTAGGGATGGAAACGGAAAACCGCGA
>NC_057812.1:664008672-664012643 GCF_018294505.1 Triticum aestivum
TATATATATATATATATATATATATATATATATATATATATATATATATATATCTTAAAACGACCGCATAGGAGGTGTTCCCAATACTTGGAGGCACAAGTATAAAAAAGGCCACTACAGTTTATCAAAATATTACTTTATAATTACATATGCTATCATAACATAGCATCTTTCGGGCACTGCGTCTCTATTACACGAGTGCCTTCAAGAACTTCCTGAAAATAGTGCTCGGAGGGTACTCGGCTTTTGTCCGAATCTCGGGACGCACCAACGGTGGTCTCCATCTCTGCCCAGTATGTCTTAACACGGGCAAGAGCCATCCTAGCGCCCTCTATGCATGCTGACCTCTTCATTGCATTTATATGTGGCACCGCATCAAGGAATTGCTGCACTAAGCTGAAATAAGTCTTCGGCTCCGATCTCCCCGGCCACAGGTGACCCATGACGTACTTCATGGCGAGTCCAGACAACCTATTCAGTTTGGCCCATTGAGCCAAACGATCATCCACTGCCAGTGGACGCTCTGGATTGTGAAACTGCGACCAGAAAAGCTTTTCCACTTCGAGATCTTTCTGATCTCGAAAGTGTTCGGTCACATCAGCAGCACTCGCTGCCAAGTCCAGATAGGTATCCTCCACACTCCACATCCGGTCCAACGGAGCAAACTTCGGATCGAAAAATTTCCTTCATAGCATAAAGGGCTTTCCAGCCGCAATCTGTTCGGCCTGACGCAGCTCCTCCTTCGTAGCTCTCATCGCAGAGCGCGTGTCCTTGGCATTGGCAACGGCCTTCTCTAAGTCCGTCTGTTTCGCCTGGTCTTCTTTTTCAAGAAGTCTGCAACGGTCTGTAGCGCTTTTTAACTTTTCGGCCATCTCGGCCATCTCTTCCTTGCTTCGGCAATGAGCAGCCTGTTTGGCTCTCAGCTCTTCAAGGGCTTTCCTGGTGGCCGCATCACTTTCGCTGGCTTGTTCTTTAACTCGGGCAAGTTCTGCCCTAAGACTCTCCATGGTGGCCGCACCATCAGCGTCAAGCACACACATCGTAAGACACAGGCATAAAACTATTCTTACCTGATGCCGCCCGAGGAATTACATACCTTGAGCCTCATCAAGCCGCTTATTAACAAGCATGATGTCAGCATCTGCCACGTCCAGTTGCCGCTTTAGTTCGGCAAAATCGTCAGTTCGGCTCGATTCCGGACACCATGCCGCCTACATTCAAAGGTGACATCTTAGACCTGGGATTATGATCCTCCGCGTGCCGTCATTTCTTGATGACGCGCAGAGTCTCAGGGGCTACTATCTACACAGGGCGCATCTTATTCATGCGCAACTGACAAAAGTATACATTATCTAATGTACCCCGAAACCCGTCAGTAAACTTTTGACGGCCTCATATAATCCGCTCTCTACGAATGAAATCCTTTCAATCACCGTGCCCATCAATGCGCGGTGCTCCTCTGAGATAGAAGCTCGCCCCAGCAGAATCTTTAGCTCCTTCGGCCGAGCACCAGACGGTGCCGAGCTCGTCACATGACCTCTTTCGAAGGCCGGATGAGGAGAACCTCGAGGGGCCGCATAGCCACCTTCCGCCCCTGCCGGATTTGGAGAAACCCTCCGCGACGACACCTCAGGGTCGCCCGCCTTGCTAGGCGGCACGGCAGGGGGAGGCGTCCCGCTCTCCATCATCTCCGGAAGGAGATCCCCCGAAGACGAGCTCTGCCGAGAAGGGCTGAGGTCCGAGCTACAAGGTAAAGGTTTGGTTAATCTTCTCAGATATAAATCAAGGATTTCCCTCATCCCTCAAAAGGAAAATCTTTTCTCCACTTACGGCTCGCCGGAGGGCTGATCCCCTTGAGGGCGTAGTCTGGCCGAGGAACTCCCTGGCGTCGGACCCTCTGACGAAGATTTTCTCCCCCGCTTCGAGGCCATGGTTTCTGGGTCGTCAGAGGCGGCTCTCTTCTTCCCCTTAGGAGAGGAATTGTCGGTTCCTCCCTTCGAAGCAGCCTCCTTCGAGGAGGCCATAGCTTCCTTGTCCTCCCCCTCCAAAGGCATTATCTCCAGCATCCTAACCAGCACGGGATCCGGCCTGGTTTCAGGAAGGGGAGCCGGACACCTGATCAGCTTTGCCTTCGCTATCCACTCCTGTTTAAAAGGACAACTCTTTTAGGGGCAAGTTTATGACAATTATACGGATAGAAGGTCCGGGCACAAGGTTGCTTACTTGAGTATCCGGGCGATTGTAGCTTAGGCCTGCATCCTCGGTTAAATCCGGACACATCTCTTGTGATCCGAAGAATAGTCTATACATCTCCGCGGGCGTTGCGCCCATAAAGTTCTGGAGAGCTCGCGGTCCCTCTGGATTAAACTCCCACAGGCGAAGGGGGCGACGTTTGCCGGGCAATATTCGGCGAATCAGCATGACCTGCGTCACCTTGACCAAGCTGAGGTCTCCTTCCAAGAGATCCTTAAGTCGGCCTTGTAACAAGGGCACATCTTTGGGCAAACCCCAATCTAACCCTCTGTTAACCCATGACGCTAGCCGTGGTGGGGGACCCGAGCGAAAGGCAGGAAGCACCACCCACTTGGTGCTCCGGGAAGCAGTGATATAAAACCACTCTCGTTGCCACAAGCTTAGCTCCTCTCGAAAAGAGCCCTCGGGCCATGGAGCATCAGCATTTTTGCTTATAACAGCGCCTCCGCACTCTGCGTGCCGTCCCTTGATCATCTTCGGCTCCACTTTGAAAGTCTTGAGCCATAATCTGAAGTGAGGGGTAACACGGAGGAATGCTTCGCATACAACGATAAACGAGGAGATATGGAGGATGGACTCCGGAGCTAAGTCATGGAATTCCAGCCCGTAATAAAACAGCAGTCCCCTCACAAAGGGGTCCATCGGGAAGCCTAACCCCCGAAGGAAGTGAGACACGAACACTACGCTCTCACCGGGCTGGGGACTGGGGATAGCCTGCCTTTAAGCAGGCAACCTGTGCAAAATTTCGGCGGTCAAGAACTTAGCCTCTCTCAACTTTAGCACGTTCTCCTCCGTGACGGAGGAGGGCACCCATCGGCCTTGAAGGTCGGAACCGGACATTGTCGAAGGTCTGAGGCGCCCGGAATCTGGAGCCTAGGGTGTTGGAACTCGAGGCAATGGGCGAACTTGTTTTGGGATTGGAGAAAAGGAGTAAGGCCCTGGTCTCTTTATAAGAGGTTGAATACCAGGAGCCCTCCCCGTAACCGATTGGGACTCGCCTTTAATCAAGAAAACATGCTAACGGGCACGATTGGGTTACCCACGTCCGTATTCATGAGAATCCCGTAAAAGGGGGGCACACGATCTCTGCTTCGACAAGACGCACCAAGGAAACTGCCTCGCAAAACACGCTGAGGTGGAAAAGTGAAAACGGTTCGAGTAAAGGATTTGGCTGTAGTGTGATGACGCACTGCGGAATACGTCAGCAGATTTGATTTGTGTTAATATCATTCTCTCTATGGCAATATGTGGAGGCTTATTTTGCAGAGCCGGACACTACTCTTGGTGTTTACAATCTTCTATGAAGGACTTGGAGGAGGAACCTGCCTTGCAATGCCGAAGACAATTTGCGCGCCGGACTCGTCGTCATTGAAGCCTGGTTCAGGGGCTACTGAGGGAGTCCTGGATTAGGGGGTGTTCGAGTAGCCGGACTATACCTTCAGCCGGACTCCTGGACTATGAAGATACAAGATTGAAAACTTCGTCCCGTGTCCAGATGGGACTTTCCTTGGCGTGGAAGGCAAGCTTGGCGATGCGGATATTCAAGATCTCCTACCATTGTAACTGACTCTATGTAACCCTAACCCTATCCGGTGTCTATATAAACCGGAGGGTTGTAGTCCATAGGCAATCAACTCCATATACAACAATCATACCATAGGCTAGCTTCTAGGGTTTAGCCTCCTTGATCTCGTGGTAGATCTACTCTTGTACTACCC
>NC_057812.1:664013296-664026238 GCF_018294505.1 Triticum aestivum
GGGGAAAAAGCCCCCATGGGGACTGGTGGTGGGGTTCAAGTTCAATTCGGCCCCCAGTGGGATACCATTTCGGAGACCTACACGGCTCCGGAGTCAAGCGAGCAGCCTTCCCTGAAAGGAGGAGGTGTGCCTATTCCACCGGTGACCTCTGTCAAATCAGAGGCGCCGGATAATCTGCTGGAAGCGCTGTGAGGCGCTTCCATTGTGGATGAACATCGTATCTTTATGGGTGCAGTGATCGAGAAGGTTATGTCTGCCAAAAGCGGACTAACCGAAGCCTGTGCTAGCCTTCTAACAGGCTTTGAGGTAAGTAATGTAATTGTAGAGAGAATATCACAGTGTAGATAGTAGCCCCTAATGCTCTGTTCGGTGTTCGGAAAGAAAAAGCCGAACAGAGGATCAAAATAATTTTGGCAGGAGTCTAACATAAGATGTCTATGTGAATAAGCAGGCGTCGCTGCTGGCTGTTGCCGCTCATACTGCGGAGGTCTCCGGACTGAAGCGGGACCTGGAGCGGGCCGAGAAAGAGCTCGGCCTCGTGAAGAAGCAGCTGGAGGACAGCCAAGGTATGCAGTAACCTGCGTGTATATTTAGGAAGGATGAATGGTTCCTGCTGACTAAAGTGTCATGAACTTTATTAGGGGCCACGACCGAGGTGGCGGCCCTCAAGAAGGTGTTAGCCGAGGCCGAGGACAAAGTGGCCAAGGAATGCGACGCGCGCGAGAAGCACAAGGCCCGGATCAGCGAGGTCCAGTAAGAGCTCCAGGACACCGTCAAGAAGTATGAGTCCCTGGAGCGTGATTCTAAGATGCAAGGGTCCAAACTTGCGAAGGCCTTCCAAAGCACACAAGATGCCCAAGCCGAAGCCCAGAGAGTCCTTCAGGAAATTTGGGCGGCCAAGAAGATCGCCGCGGGTAAGGCTTTCGTTATGCAAAGCAAGTCTGTGAAGGAAATGTTCCTTTTACTTACCCGAATTTGGAGCTCTCCCAGGGCGTTTACGGATTTGCCGCGCAGCGTATCGGATGCTGCCGAGTTCTATCGAGCCAAAGAAGGGAGTTCTACGGAGAAGCTGTTCTAGTCTCAATACCTTGGACCAGAACATCCGGTGCCCTTCAGCGACCAGCTGAAACAGCTAGTCGAGCTGCACAAGGCGGCCAAGCTAGCCATGAAGGACCTAATAGTCCGACTATGGCCTGCCGAGCCCATGCCCAGCAGCTACTTCAGACTTGTGAAGCGGCTTGTTGGTGCCTGCCCACGGCTTGAAGTCATGAAGTGGTCGGTCTGCATTGAAGGTGCACAAATGGCCTTTGCATGCGCCAAGACGCACTGGGTGAAGATGGATGCCAAGAAGCTGATGACCGAGGGGTCGCTTGATAACCCACAAGTATAGGGGATCGCAATAGTTTTCAAGGGTAGACTATTCAACCCAAATTTATTGATTCGACACAAGGGGAGCCAAAGAATATTCTCAAGTATTAGCAGCTAAGTTGTCAATTCAACCACACCTAGAAGCTTAATATCTACATCAAGGTATTTAGTAGCAAAGTAATAGGATAGTAGTGGTAACGATAGTAAAAGGTAACAGTAGCAAAAGTAATTTTTTTGGTGTTTTATAGTGGTGATAACAGTAGCAGCGGAAAAGTAAATAAGCGAAGAACAATATATGGAAAGCTCGTAGGCAATGGATCGGTGATGGAGAATTATGCCGAATGCGATCGATCATGTAACAGTCATAACCTAGGGTGACACAGAACTAGCTCCAGTTCATCAATGTAATGTAGGCATGTATTCCGAATATACTCATACGTGCTTGTGGAAAAGAACTTGCATGACATCTTTTGTCCTTCCCTCCCGTGGCAGCGGGGTCCTATTGGAAACTGAGGGATATTAAGGCCTCCTTTTAATAGAGTACCGGACCAAAGCATTAACACTTAGTGAATACATGAACTCCTCAAACTACAGTCATCACCGGGTGTGGTCCCGACTATTGTCACTTCGGGGTTGCCGGATCATAACACATAGTAGGTGACTATAGACTTGCAAGATAGGATCAAGAACTCTCATATATTGATGAACACATAATAGGTTCGGATCTGAAATCATGGCACTCGGGCCCTAGTGACAAGCATTAAGCATAGCAAAGTCATAGCAACATCAATCTCAAAACATAGTGGATACTAGGGATCAAACCCTAACAAAACTAACTCGATTACATGATAAATCACATCCAACCCATCGCCGTCCAGCAAGCCTACGATGGAATTACTCACACACGGCGGTGAGCATCATGAAATTGGTGATGGAGGAAGGTTGATGATGATGATGGCGATGGATTCCCCTCTCCGGAGCCACGAACGGACTCCAGATCAGCCCTCCCGAGAGAGTTTAGGGCTTGGTGGCAGCTCCGTATCGTAAAACATGATGAATCCTTCTCCCTGGTTTTTTCCTCCCCGAAAGTGAATATATGGAGTCAGGGTCAAAGTCGGTGGAGCGTCAGGGGGGCCACGAGGCAGGGGGTGCGCCCAGGGGGTAGGGCGCGCCCCCACCCTCGTGGATAGGTGGAGGCCCCCCTGACGTGGATCTTCCTTCCAGTATTTTTTATATATTCCAAAATAATTCTCCGTTGATTTTCATGTCATTCCGAGTACTTTTATTTCTGCACAAAAATAACACCATGGCAATTCTGCTGAAAACAGCGTCAGTCCGGGTTAGTTCCATTCAAATCATGCAAGTTAGAGTCCAAAACAAGAGCAAAAGTGTTTGGAAAAGTAGATACGACGGAGACGTATCAACTCCCCTAAGCTTAAACCTTTGCTTGTCCTCAAGCAATTCAGTTGATAAACTGAAAGTGATAAAGAAAAACTTTTACAAACTCTATTTGCTCTTGTTGTTGTAAATATGTAAAGACAACATTCAAGTTTTCAGCAAAGATTATGAACTAACCATATTCACAATAACATTTAGGTCTCATGTTTACTCATATCAATGGCATAATCAACTAGCGAGCAATAATAATAAATCTCGGATGACAACACTTTCTCAAAACAATCATGATACGATATAACAAGATGGTATCTCGCTAGCCCTTTCTGAGACCGCAAAACATAAATGCAGAGCACCTTTAAAGATCAAGGACTGACTAGACATTGTAACTCATGGTAAAACAGATCCAATCAAGCATACTCAATGTAAACTAACAATAATGGATGCAAATGACAGCAGTGCTCTCCAACTGGTGCTTTTTAATAAGAGGGTGATGACTCAACATAAAAGTAAATGGATAGGCCCTTCACAGAGGGAAGCAGGGATTTGTAGAGGTGCCAGAGATCAATTTTGAAATAGGTACGAATAATATTTTGAGCGGTATACTTTCATTGTCAACATAACAACCGGGAGATCTTGATATCTTCCATGCTACACACATTATAGGCAGTTCCCAAACAGAATGGTAAAGTTTATACTCCCCCTCCACCCACAAGCATCAATCCATGGCTTGCTCGAAACAACGAGTGCCTCCAACTAACAAGAGTCTCGGGGGAGTTTTGTTTGCAGTTATTTTGATTTGATTTGCATAAAGCATGGGACTGGGCATCCCAGTGACCAGCCATTTTCTCGTGAGTGAGGAGCGGAGTCCACTCCTCTTGAGAATAATCCGCCTAGCATGGAAGATATAGACAACCCTAGTTGATACATGAGCTATTCGAGCATACAAAAAAGGATGATTATTTGAAGGTTTAGATTTTGGCACATATAAATTTATTTGAACGGCAGGTAGATACCGTGTATAGGTAGGTATGGTGGACTCATATGGAATAACTTTGGGGTTTATGGAATTGGATGCACAAGCAGTATTCCCGCTTAGTACATGTGAAGGCTAGAAAAAGACTGGGAAGCGACCAGCTAGAGAGAGACAACAGTCATGAACATGCATTAAAATTAATCAACACCGAATGTAAGCATGAGTAGGATATAATGCACCATGAACATAAATATCGTAGAGGCTATGTTGATTTAGTTTCAACTACATGGGTGAACATGTGCCAAGTCAAGCCACTCGAATCATTCAAAAGAGGATACCACCCTATCATACCACATCACAACCATTTTAATAGCATGTTGGCACGCAAGGTAAACCATTATAAGCTCCTAGATAATTAAGCATGGCATAGGCAACTATAATCTCTAATTGTCATTGCAAGTATGTTTCTTTCATAATAGGCTGAATCAGGAACGATGAACTAATCATATTTACAAAAACAAGAGAGGTCGAGTTCATACCAGCTTTTCTCATCTCAATAAGTTCATCATATAATCATCAGTATCGCCTTTCACTCGCATGACCGAATAGTACTATGGATAACAATAATAGTGCACGTGCATTGGACTAAGCTGGAATCTGCAAGCATTCAATCCAAGAGAGAAGACAAGGTAATATGGGCTCTTGGTTAGATCAACAATAATGCATAAGAGAGCCACTCAACATTTTCATTATGGTCTTCTCTTCTCGACCCTCAAAGGACAAGAAAAGAAATAAAACTATTTACACGGGAAAGCTCCCAACAAGCAAAAGAAGAACAAGAAATCTTTTGTGGTTTTATTTTAATTATTACTACTACAGGCATGGAAAGTAAACTAGCTGAAAGCTACAACTATTTTTTTTTGGTTTTTTCTTAAGGTTTATTAAACACACAAGAAGAAAGCATAAAAAGGGAAATAAACTAGCATGGATATTACAATGAAAAAGTGTGAGCACCGACAACTAGCATGAGTGTCTGAACATGAATGTAATGTCAGTGAGAAATACGTACTCCCCCAAGCTTAGGCTTTTGGCCTAAGTTGGTCTATGGCCGCGGCTGGCCTAGCAGATATCCAAAGTAATAGTTGGGGTCGTACTGAGAAGAATCCCCCTGGTGCCACTAGTTGGCGATCTCTTCCGGATTCCACTGATAAACCGACTGCCGGTGAGGATCAAATTATTGTTCCGGCTCTGGCTCTATAGCTGGTGTGGGGTTTCGGTAGGCGTGAATGGCCTCCGGTGGAACAAGGTACTTCCCTGCAGATAAGTCAAACAAAGAAGGAGCAGGCAAAGTAATAGTCTCAAGGTGATTTTTATCAAATATTGGCTTGTACTTAAGCATCTTTTCCTTATTCTTAACGATAAAATCATGTGCTACCATACTCCTATAGTCTAGAAAAACAGGAGGCAACAACTTCTCTTCTTTCTCATAATGCCTAATAGGTATATTAAAATGTGTAGCGAGGCGCGAGGAAAGATACCTCCCAAGATGGGGCCCTTAGTACGGTTAAGATTTAACCGCTTTGCAACAATAGCGCCCATACTAAATGTGTCATCACGGAACAAGGCATGGCACAAAATAACAATATTAGGGGCACCAAGGTTGCCACAGTTCCCGCGGCCAATTAAGCATCTACTAGCAAATATTGCAGAGTAACGTAAAACAGGAAAAATGTATGCTAGTGATTCTTGCATCGGAAACTTTCCTAGTTTCCCCTAGAGCAATTGTATCAATAAACCCCTCCACATCATCACGATGTGGTTCCTCTACACTGCCCTCAAAAGGGATCAAACAAACCCGACAAAAATCACGAAGTGACATCTCCTTATGCTCATCATATAAATAAAATTCCACCGTAGGTGGTGAGCTCCTAGCATGGAAATGAAAGTTTTGCACAAAGATATTGGTGAGTAAGAGATACTGTTCGCGTTGGTCATGGAGGAAGGCGGTGAGGCCCGCATTCTCAGCCAATTCATAGAAATCATCATAAATCTCGGTTGCTCTCATGAAATTATCACAAGGCCATTCACACGGCCGAACCTCCGCGGTGCGAGGGAGATTATACTTGGGATTCTTGTTCTCTTCACTCTGTTTATCCTTCGAGCTTCAGCTCGATGAGCCCCTCAAAAATCTCTTCATCTTTTTCTGAAAATATCTGAAATTTTTAGTAACTTCAAAATAAAAGTGAACCAAACTCAACAAAATTGATAGCAACTACTCCCACAAGTGCCTAGAGGATATATCATGCATTAAAACTACATTTGACCATACAAAGTTGACATGCAAGCTCAAGAACAGGGTCACCTAAGCAGCAAAAATTTTCAATGAATAAAGCACTAGAACAAAAACTAATTGGACCATTGGAGGAGTCACATACCAAGGAACAATCCCCCAAAGCAGTTTTGTGAATGGAGCTTTGAGCAAGGAGATCGAAAATGGCAGCAAAATGAGATTAGACTCGGGTTTGAGCTGGTTGGTGATTTTTGTGGGAGGAAGAAGGAGTGTGTGGTAGCTGGAATAAGTGGAGGGGAGCCACCATGGGCCCACGAGGCAGGGGGCGCGCCCAAGGGGTGGGAAGGCCCTAGACCCTAGTGGCCAGGTGCTTGCTCCCCCGGCTGTGTTCTCAGTGCCACATATTCTCAAATATTCTAGAAAAAATCATATTTAAGTTTCAGGGCATTTGGAGAACTTTTATTTTCAGGGTATTTTTTATTGCATGGATAATTCAGGAAACAGACAGAAATTACTATTTTTGCTTTATTTAATATAAATAACAGAAAGTAAAAAGAGGGTATAGAGAGTTGTGTTTTCTAAATTCATCCATCCCATGCTCATCAAAAGGAATCCACTAACAAGGTTGATCAGGTCTTGTTAACAAACTCATTTCGAATAACATGAAACCGAAGAATTTTCGAATAACACTAAGTTACCTCAACGGGGATATGCATGTCCCCAACAATAAGAATATCATATTTCTTCTTGACAATAGGAAGAGGAAATTCAAAACCTCCAATAGTAATAGTTGATATTTTTCCAATGGAATTGATACTATGGACTTGAGGTTGTTTCCTCGAAAAGTGTACTGTATGCTCATTACCATTAACATGAAAAGTGACATTGCCTTTGGTGCAATCAATAACAGCCACTGCAGTATTCAAAAAGGGTCTTCCAAGAATAATAGACATACTATCGTCCTCGGGAATATCAAGAATAACAAAGTCCATTAAAATAGTAACGTTCGCAACCACAATAGGCACATGCACACAAATACCGACAGGTATACCAGTTGATTTATCAGCCATTTGCAAAGATATTTTGGTAGGTGTCAACTTATTCGAATCAAGTCTACGTTATAAAAAGAGAGGCATAACACTAGTACCGGCTCCAAGATCACATAAAGCAGTTTTAACATAGTTTCTTTTAATGGAGCGTGGTATAGTTGGTACTCTGGGATCTCCTAGTTTCTTAGGTATTCCACCTTTAAAAGTATAATTAGCAAGCATGGTGGAAATTTCAGCTTCCGGTACTTTTTTTAGTAACAATATCCTTCATGTACTTAGCATAAGGATTCATTTTAAGCATATCAGTCAAACGCATACACAAGAAGATAGGTCTAATCATTTCAGCAAAGCACTCAAAATCCTCATCATCCTTTTTCTTGGATGGTTTAGGAGGAAAAGGCATGGGTTTCTGAACCCATGGTTCTCTTTCTTTACCATGTTTCCTATCAACAAAGTCTCTCTTATGATAACGTTGATTCTTTGATTGTGGGTTATCAAGATCAACGGCAGGTTCAGTCTCTACATCATTATCATTGCTAGGTTGAGCATCAACATGAACATCATCATTAACATTATCACTAGATTCATGTTCGTTACCATCTTGTGTTTCAGCATCAGAAATAGAAATATCATTGATATTCTCAGGTGTGTCAACAACAGGTTCACTAGAAGCATGCAAAGTCCTATCATTTTTCTTTTTCTTCCTCTTAGAAGGACTAGGTGCATCATTATTAGTTCTCTGAGAATCTTGCTCAATTCTCTTAGGATGGCCCTCAAGATACAAAACTTCCTGAGTCATTTTACCACATCTAGTCATAACTCTAACAGCATTATCATTTTTCTTACTATTTAATTCATTGAGCAAATCATTCTGAGATTTAAGTACTTGTTCTACTTGAGTGGTAACCATAGAGGCATGTTTACTAATAAGTTTTAGTTCACCTTTAACATTAGCCATATAATCACTCAAGTGTTCAATCATGTAAGCATTATGTTTCAATTGTCTACCAACATAAGCATTAAAATCTTCTTGCTTAACCATAAAGTTATCAAACTCATCTAAGCATTGGCTAGCAAACTTACTAGGAGGGATTTCAGCTTTATCAAATCTATAGAGAGAATTTACCTTTACTACCTGTCTCGGTTTATCAAGACCATGTATTTCTTCAACGGGCGGTAAATTAAGACCATGTATTTCTTCAATAGGAGGTAAATTCTTAACATCTTCAGCTTTAATACCTTTTTCTTTCATTGATTTCTTTGCCTCTTGCATATCTTCAGGACTGAGAAATAGAATACCCCTTTTCTTAGGAGTTGGCTCAGGAATTGGATCAGGAAGTGTCTAATTATTTTCATTAGTAAACATATTATTCAATAGAATTTCAGCTTCATCAACAGTTCTTTCCCTGAAAACACAACCAGCACAACTATCCATGTGGTCTCTGGAAGCATTGGTTAGTCCATTATAAAAGATATCAAGTATCTCATTTTCTTGAGAGGATGATCAGGCAAAGCATTAAGTAATTGGAGAAGCCTCCCCCAACCTTGTGCGAGACTCTCTTCTTCAATTTGCACAAAATTATATATTTCCCTTAAAGCAGCTTGTTTCTTATGAGCAAGGAAATATTTAGCAGAGAAATAATAAATCATATCCTAGGGACTACGCACACAACCATGATCAAGAGAATTGAACCATATCTTAGCATCACCCTTTAATGAGAACGGAAATAATTTAAGGATATAATAATAGCGAGTTTTCTCATCATTAGTGAACAGGGTGGCTATATCATTTAATTTAGTAAGATGTGCCACAACAGTTACATATTCATAGCCATAGAAAGGATCAGATTCAACTAAAGTAATTATCTCAGGATCAATAGAGAAATCATAATCCTTATCAGTAACAAAGATAGGTGAAGTAGCATAAGCAGGATCATATTTCACTCTAGCATTCAAAGTTTTTTGTTTCAGCTTAGCTAATAATTTCTTAAGATCACTTCTATCATTGCAAGCAAGAAAGTCTCTAGCGGTTTCTACATCCATAACATAACCCTCGGGAACAATAGGCAATTCATATCTAGGGGAGAATCTTCAACATCAGTTTCATTAATATTATCCGTTTCAATAATTTCATTCTCTCTAGCCCTAGCAAGTTGTTCATCAAGAAATTCACCAAGTGGCACAGTAGTATCAAGCATATAAGTAGTTTCATCATAAGCATCATGCATAGCAGAAGTGGCATCATCAATAACATGCGACATATCAGAATTAATAGAAGAAGCAGGTCTAGGTGTCGCAAGTTTACTCAAACAGAAGGTGAATCAAGTGCTGAGCTAGATGGCAGTTCCTTACCTCCCCTCGTAGTTGAGGGATAAATCTTGGTTCTTGGATCTTTCAAGTTCTTCATAATGATAAGCAGATATAAATCCCAAGTGACTCAAAGAATAGAGCTACAGTCCCCGACAACGGTGCTAGAAAATAGTCTTGATAACCCACAAGTATTGGGGATCACAATAGGTTTCGAGGGTAGAGTATTCAACCCAAATTTATTGATTCAACACAAGGGGGGCCAAAGAATATTCTCAAGTATTAGCCGCTGAGTTGTGAATTCAACCACACCTGGAAGCTTAATATTTGCAGCAAGGTATTTAGTAGCAAAGTAATATGATAGTAGTGGTAACGATAGTAAAAGGTAACAGTAGCAGAAGTAATATTTTTGGTGTTTTATAGTGGTGATAACAGTAGCAGCAGAAAAATAAATAAGCGAAGAACAATATATGGAAAGCTCGTAGGCAATGGATCGGTGATGGAGAATTATGCCGGATGCGATCGATCATGTAACAGTCAGAACCTAGGGTGACACAGAACTAGCTCCAGTTCATCAATGTAATGTAGGCATATATTCCAAATATAGCCATACATGCTTATGGAAAGAACTTGCATGACATCTTTTCTCCTACCCTCCCATGGCAGTGGGGTCCTATTGGAAACTAAGGGATATTAAGGCCTCCTTTTAATAGAGTACCGGAATGAAGCATTAACACTTAGTGAATACATGAACTCCTCAAACTACGGTCATCACCGGGAGTGGTCCCGACTATTGTGACTTTGGGGTTGCTGGATCATAACACATAGTAGGTGACTATAGACTTGCAAGATATGATCAAGAACTCTCATATATTGATGAAAAAATAATAGGTTCAGATCTGAAATCATGGCACTCGGGCCCTAGTGACAAGCATTAAGCATAGCAAAGTCATAGCAACATCAATCTCAGAACATAGTGGATACTAGGGATCAAACCATAACAAAACTAACTTGATTACATGATAAATCTCATCCAACCCATCACCGTCCAGCAAGCCTACGATGGAATTACTCACGCACGGCGGTGAACATCATGAAATTGGTGATGGAGGAAGGTTGATGATGACGATGGCAACGGATTCCCCTCTCTGGAGCCCCGAATGGACTCTAGATCAGCCCCCCCCCCTGAGAGAGTTTAGGGCTTGGCGGCGGCTTCGTATCGTAAAACATGATGAATCCTTCTCCCTGGTTTTTTCCTCCCCGAAAGTGAATATATGGAGTCAGGGTTGAGGTCGGTGGAGCGTCAGGGGGGCCACGAGGTAGGGGGTGCGCCCAGGGGGTAGGGCACGCCCCCACCCTCGTGGACAGGTGGAGGCCACCCTGACGTGGATCTTCCTTCCAGTATTTTTTATATATTCAAAAATAATACTCCGTTGATTTTCAGGTCATTCTGAGAACTTTTATTTCTGCACAAAAATAACACCATGGCAATTCTGCTGAAAACAACGTCAGTCCGGATTAGTACCATTCAAATCATGCAAGTTAGAGTCCAAAATAAGGGCAAAAGTGTTTGGAAAAGTAGATATGATGGAGACGTATCACCGCCTAAGGGCAAGGAGCACCGCCGACCCGAGCTATATTTTAATAGTGTCCTGGAGGGATCCCGCCTTGTGGCGTACAATGTGCGAAGGAAGTTATATTCCCATGAAAACATTCATGTTATCCTGTCCTGTAATATGAAACAAGGTCGTTATGTGATGACCCACAAGTGTAGGGGGTCTATCATAGCCTTTTCCATAAGTAAGAGTGTCGAACCCAACGAGGAGCAGAAAGAAATGATAAGCAGTTTTCAATAAGGTATTCTCTGCAAGCACTGAAATTATCAGTAACAAATAGTTTTGTGATAAGGTAATTTGTAACGAGTAGCAAGTGATAAAAGTAAATAAGGCGCAGCAAGATGGCCCAATACTTTTTGTAGCAAAGGATAAGCCTGGACAAACTCTTATATGAAGGAAAGTGCTCCCGAGGACACATGGGAATTATCGTCAAGCTAGTTTTCATCACAATATACCTGGAAGACTTGCAAATGGGACAATAGTTCAAGTCCGCATAGTCAAGCCTAAATAAGGCACATCCTTTCTCACAGGCATGTATCTTCTCATAGGGCATCTTCAGTGCAGGGAGGATTTTGTCCGACTGGTACAGGTTTGCAGGCATTACATGGCCTTTGGGTAGAAAGCGTCCAAATACTGTCATAATTGCGTCATAGCATTCTCTGCCCAAGTTGAACTGAGCCTTCAGAGCCATTACTTGTGAGATGGCATCCAACTGACAAAGCTCAGTGTGCTCGTGGAGCGGACGTTTTGAAGACTCCAACATTTCATTGAAGGCCTTTGCAGATTCCTCCATCTCCTCGTCCGAATCCCGAGCATCATCATAGTCTTGCACCATGTTTTCCATCCCGGTACCATGCTCGTTGGTGCGACGACGATCCACCTCAGCTCGGTCACGTTGGGCAGACTCACCATGAAATGTCCACACCGTATAATCGGGCGTAAAACCACTCTTCTGCAGGTGTTTGCCCATTTTAGCCTCTGTCTTCTTTTCCCAATTGCCGCACCGGAAACAGGGGCACCAGGTTTTCTTTTGGCCATTTGCAAATGCGGCTTGCACAAACCCCTTGGTTTTTGTGAACCATTCAGCGCTCAGTGTGACCGGTATACATCCACGCATGGTCACTCATCTTGACTTTCAGAGCTACTGGACACACAACAATTATATATGTAATTCACCATGTATATATTCATCAGTTGATCTACTTTGTCAATTTTATTACGTCCATGCAACCTACACTCTAATAGGTAATGATAGGTCCTAATCCCACCCGTGTATGTGTAGATTGGGTTCATTTTCCCATGCTATCCTCCGGATCCGACGCAAAATTTTGGCAGCACCTCCCCGCTGTTCTCCTGATACACGTCTCTACAATAAACAGAGAGGATGTGTACCCGGAGAACAACAGGGGAGGCACTGACGAAATTTATGCGTCGGATCCGGAGCAAAGCATATGGGAAAACGAACCCAATCTACACATACTCAGGCTGTCCATGGATAGCGTTGGACAATTCGAAAGAATCAAAGTTATAAATATGCAAATGCATGCATATTTATAACTATGACGCTTTCGAACAGGAGACACACATTGGTTACACATACTGATGATTCAAGACACATATATAGCTAGCTATCAAGTTTCATCGGAATAGATCAAATAATTAATGGGGGAGGAGGACTTGTCATTTGTGCTCACCCATGAATGAAGGGGCAGAGCTCGTCAAACGCACGGCGAGGTCGTCGAACACCAAACCTCGCAGCGATGAAACAACTGCACATTTAAAACTACACGATCAACACAATTATATATGATGTTTTTCATAACAAAATCGAAAAATATATGACCTAACTAATAATTCACAAATATATGACCCCGTCGGCCTCTGGAAGGCGAAAGAACACCTTTTCGAGAGGTGTCGGGGGTCGGGGTGTCGTGTCGGTGT
>NC_057812.1:664028331-664045700 GCF_018294505.1 Triticum aestivum
TGTTGGGGCGACGGGGCGGGGGGGCGCTGGGGCGGCGGCGGGGTGGTGGGGCGACGGGGCGGCGGCGAGTACTGGGGAGAGAAAGAGAGAGAGAGGGGCGGGGTGGGGCGCGGCCGTTAACGTTAGTGGGGCCCTCCCTCTTTGCCGTCCGCTTTTTTGCTCTTTGCCGTCCACTAGCGGACGGCAAAGGGGGGGGCATTAGGTTTTTTTAAGCAGCTCGTCAGTGGGGCCCCCTCCCTCTTTGCCGTCCGCTAGCCGACGGCAAAGAATCTTTGCCGTCTACTAGCCGACGGCAAAGAACTGGCTGATGGCAAATTAGGTCTTTTCCATCAGCCAGTTCTTTGCCGTCTGCTTTTTGGTAGCTGATGGCAAAGAGCTTCTTTGTCGTCCGCTAGCTGACGGCAAAGAGCTGGCAGATGGCAAAGTAGCTGATTCCAGTAGTGTATATGTTGGCTGTAGCGCCTTATTAGTAGCGCTGGTGCCCGCGCTACTAAGAGGCCCAAAACCCTCGCTGCTGGTAGGCTTTTCCCTAGTAGTGGCATGCTACTGGAATCACAAACTTTAACACAAGTATCTCTCAAATTTACAACTACTCAACTAGCATGACTCTAATATCACCATCTTCATATCTCAAAACAATCATAAAGAATCAAACTTCTCATAGTTTTCAATGCACTTTATATGAAAGTTATTTTATTATACCCATCTTGGATGCCCATCATATTAAGACTAATTTTATAGCCAAAGCAAATTACCATGATTTTCTAAAATACTCTCAAAATAATAGAAGTGAAGCATGAGAGATCAATAATTTCTATAAAATAAAACCACCACTGTGCTCTAAAACGGTATAAGTGAAGCACTAGAGCAAAATTTATCTAACTCAAAAGATATAAGTGAAGCACACAGAGTATTCTAATAAATTCTGATTCATGTGTGTCTGTCCAAAAGGTGTGTACAGCAAGGATTTTTGGTAAAATAAAAAGCAAAGACTCAAATCATACAAGACGCTCCAAGCAAAACACATATCATGTGGTGAATAAAAATATAGCCTCAAGTAAAGTTACCGATACACGAAGACGAAAGAGGGGATGCCCCGGAGGGCATCCCCAAGCTCAAGATTTTGGTTGTCCTTGAATTTACCGTGGGGTGCCTTGGGTATCCCCAATCTTAGGATCTTGCCACTCCTTGTTCCAAAATCCATCAAATCTTTACCCAAAAACTTGAAAACTTCACAACACAAAACTCAACAGAAAATCTCATGAGCTCCGTTAGTATAAGAAAGCGAACCTCCACCTTAAGATACTGAATTGAACTCATTATTTATTTATATTGGTGTTAAACCTAATGTATTCCAACTTCTCTATGGTTCATACCCCCCGATACTAGCCATAGATTCATCAAAATAAGCAAACAACACACGAAAAACAGAATCTGTCAAAAAGAGAACAGTCTATAGCAATCTGTAGGTTTCGGGTACTTCAGTGACTCCAAAAATCCTGAGAAATTAGGAAGTCCTAAATAATTTGTATATTGATCTACTTCATTTGAAGTTGGTATTTTATCGCTCTCTGGTAAAAAATGAAAATTATTCTCGTGAGCATATACTTTCTGTTTTTTCAGAAAGATCAAATAACAATCACCCAAGAAGATCCTAAAGGCTTTACTTGCCTCAAACACTAATTCAAACATAAAAAACACAATCGCATTAAAGGATATATGAATTATTTATTACTAAACAGGAACAAAAATAAAATTGGGTTGCCTCCCAACAAGCACTATCGTTTAACACCCCTAGCTAGGCATTGATAATTTTAGTGATTCTCACAAGAAAGACAACAATTGAAACACGAAGGGAGCATCATGAAGAATATGAAAATCACATTTAAGTCTAACTACGCATAGGCATTATATAAGCAAAATAATTATCAAGACAAGCAAAAACTAGCATATGCAAAGAAGGAGAAAGAAACAATAGCAATCTCAACATAACGAGAGGTAATTTAGTGACACGAAAATCTACAACCATATTTTCCTCTCTCATAATAATTACATGTAGGATAAAAAATGAACAATATAACTATTAACACGATCCACATGTATGCAAAGTTGACACTCTTCCAAGATAGTGGGATTAACATTAACTAAAGTCATGACCTCTCTAAACCCACTTTTATCAAAAACTTCATAAGATTGAACATTCTCCAAAAATGTGGGATCTAAAGTTGACACTCTTCCAAACCCACTTTCAATATTGCAAACATTATTATCAATCTTATATCCATCATGGGGCTTAAATAATTTTTCAAGATCATAAGAAGAATCACCCCAATCATGATCATTGCAACAAGTAGTGGACATAGCAAAACTAGCATCCCCAAGCTTAGGGTTTTGCATATTATTAGCACAATTGACATTCATAGAATTTATAATAACATCATTGCAATCATGATTTTTATTGAAAGATCTATCATGAATCACTTCATAAAGTACTTCATCACAGTTTTCAAATTCATGAATTTCAAGCAAAACTTCATAAAGATAACCTAGTGCACAAAACTCACTAGTAATTGGTTTATCGTAGTTGCATATCTTAAAAAGATTGGCAAACGGATGAGGATCCATAACAATAGATGAAGTGGGGGAGAGGAAAACGACAGGCGAATGGTAACACAAGCAAACACAACGACGAACGGAAGAAGGGCGAATAAAACAGCAAAGGTGAAGTGGGGGAGAGGAAAACGACAGGCGAATGGAAACTAATGTAATGCCAGGGATAAGAGTTTGTGATGGGTACTTGGTATGTATTGACTTGGCGTAGATCTCCCCGGCAACGGAGCTAGAAATCCTTCTTGCTACCTCTTGAGCATGCGTTGGTTTCCCCATGAAGAGGAAAGGGTGATGCAGCAAAGTAGCGTAAGTATTTCCCTTAATTTTTGAGAACCAAGGTATCAATCCCGTAGGAGACTACACGCAAATCGCCTAGTACCTGCACAAACAATCAATAACCTTGCAACCAACGCGATAAAGAGGATGTCAATCCCTTCACAGTCACTTGGAAAAGTGAGATCTGATAAAGATAATAAGATAAATATTTTTGGTATTTTTGTTGTATAGATTGGAAAGTAAAGATTGTAAAATAAACGGCAACAAAATTGGCAAGTTGACGGGAAACTAACATGATGTAAAATAGACCCGGGGGCCATAGGTTTCACTAGTGGCTTCTCTCAAGATAGCAAATATTACGGTGGGTGAACAAATTACTGCCGAGTAATTGATAGAAAAGTGTGTAGTTATGAGAATATCTAGGCACGATCATAAACATAGGCATCATGTCCGTGTCAAGTAGACCGAAACGATTCTACATCTACTACTATTACTCCACACATCGACCACTATCTAGCATGCATCTAGAGTATTAAGTTCATAAGAACAGAGTAGCACATTAGGCAAGATGACATGATGTAGAGGGATAAACTCAAGCAATATGATATAAGCCCCATCTTTTTATCCTCGATGGCAACAATAGAATACGTGTCGGTTCCCTTTCTATCACTGGGATCGAGCACCGCAAGATTGAACCCAAAGCTAAGCACTTCTCCCATTGCAAGAAAGATCAATTTAGTAGGCCAAACTAAACCGAAAATTCGAAGAGACTTGCAAAGATATCAAATCATGCATATAAGAATTCAGAGAAGAATCAAATATTGTTCATAGATAATCTTGATCATAAACCAACAATTCATCGGATCTCAGCAAACACACCGCAAAAAGTATTACATCGAATAGATCTCCAAGAACATCGAGGAGAACTTTGTATTGAGAACCAAAGAGAGAGAAGAAGACATCTAGCTAATAACTATGGACCCGAAGGTCTGTCGTAAACTACTCACACATCATCAGAGAGGCTATGGTGTTGATGTAGAAGCCCTCCGTGATCAAATCCCCCTCCGGCAGATCGCCGAAAAAGGTCCCCAGATGGGATCTCACGGGTACAAAAGGTTGCCGCGGTGGAAAAGTGTTTTCGTGGCTCCCCTGGATGTTTTCAGGGTATAAGAGTATATATAGGCGAAAGAAGTAGGTCGATGGAGCTCCATGGGGCCCACGAGGGTGGGGGCGCTCCAACCCCCCTGGGTGCACCTCCCTACCTCGTGGCCGCCTTGTTGCTTCCTTGGCCTCAACTCCAAGTCTCCTGGATTGCGTTTGTTCAAAAAAGATCCTCGCGAAGGTTTCGTTCCGTTTGGATTCCGTTTGATATTCCTTTTCTGTGAAACACTAAAATAGGCACAAAAACAGCAATTTGCAATGGGCCTTCGGTTAATAGGTTAGTCCCAAAAATAATATAAAAGTGCATATTAAAGCCCATTAAACATAAAAAAGATAATATAATAGCATTCCAATCAAAAATTATAGATACGTTGGAGACTTATCAGTAATCCACACCCGACCCCCATCCTCCTCCTCCTTCCATATCCCACATGCCCCGACCGTCGGCGCGAGCGCGACACCTTCCACCCAAATCACCGACCCCTCCCCCAAATAAGCGCCGCCCTAAGACATGGTGCATGTAGTATAGCCAAGATCTGAAGGAGCATTTGACAGTGGAGAAGCAAATCGCGGCCGCACGCGTGGATGAGGTCGCAATGGCTGCCATTCGTGCTGACCCCCAGATCTTGGAGGAGCACCTTGACATTTGCTAGCTATGCCAGTTAAGCATGCTCAGTTTACCCGTTGCGTGTGCTGCTCCGGCCTTTCCTTCACAAATTCTAGTGAATTGTGCTATCTAATTTTACCATGCAATCTGTTGCTCTAGTGTAAATGTTCTGTATGTCGTGCAGTGTGGTGCTCACTTATTAATTGTTTGGTTAATTAGTTGTCATCTTCAGTTAACTGTTTGGTTCAATTCTGCAAATGTGATGTTCAATTCTTCAGGCTGCAATTTTGTATTGTCTTCCATGTTTGAAATAAATCGAATTTATCTTTACAAAATACATGAGAAACAATTACAATTGCTATATTTCCAAGTTGTCAAGCATGCTTGGTCTGGTTATACATTGTGCAATGTGGTGCTCATTTAATGTTTGGTTCATTTGTGTTGTGTTGTTTAGTTAATTGTTTGGTTCAATTTTGTAATGCAATGTCCAATAGTTGTGGGTGCATTCTGTTATTGTATACCAAGTGAGGAATAAATTGAATTTGGCTGTAGTAAATACATGAGAAACAAATACAATTTCTACAATTGGATGTAGTGAACTGTTTGGTTAACTGTCTGATCTTCTATTAGAAGTATGTTATATTGTGCAATGCAGTGCTCAATTAATGTTTCGTTTATTTGTAGTGGTGTTTAGTTAACTGCTTGGTTCAATTCTGCAATGCGATGTCCAATTGTTGTGGGTAGAATTTTGCATTGTTGTGCATGTGAGGAATAAATCAAATTTGGTTGCACTTAATACATGAGAAACATATACAAGTGCTATATTTCCTAGCTCTTAATCATGCTTGGTTTGGATAAATAGGTTTTCCATGTGGCTTCAATTAATCTGACGAATCTGCAATGTGCTTATTTTATATAAACATATTTTACTAATAGCATGCGAACCCTTACTTAACCTGATGACTAACAACCTTATATGTGTTGCAGGGAAACAATGGAAAGCACTGAGGTTTACAATCGAGGTTAGCACGTGCATGGTCCGTTGTCTAATAGCACAATATTGTGCAATTGCAGGAACCATTGATACGTCTCCAACGTATCTATAATTTTTTTTATTGTTCCATGCTGCTATATTATCAATCTTGGATGTTTTATAATCATTTTATAGTTATTTTATGTCATTTTTTGCTACTAACCTATTGACATAGTGCCAAGTGCCAGTTCCTGTTTTCTCGGTGTTTTTTACATTGAAGAAAATCAATATCAGATGGAGTCCAAATGCCCCGAAACTTTACGGAGATTTTTTATGGGCCAGAAGGAACACAATGGGCCCTGCTTGCACCTGGGGGGTGCCCCAAGGGGGGCACAACCCACCAGGGCGCGCTAGTAGGCCCAGGCGCGCCCTGGTGGGCTGTGCCCACCACGGGTGCCCCCGGACCGCCTCTTTTCTCTATAAATACCCCAAAAATCCTAGAACCCTAGGGGAGTCGAAGAAATATTCATCTAGCCGCCGCAGAGTCCGGAACCACCAGATCGGATGGGGTTCACCACCTCCATTGGTGCCTCTCCGATGATGCGTGAGTAGTTCTTTGTACACCTTCGGGTCCGTAGTTAGTAGCTAGATGGCTTCATCTCTCTCTCTTGATTCTCAATACAATGGTCTCTTGGAGATCCATACGATGTAACTCTTTTGCGGTGTGTTTGTTGGGATCCAATGAACTTTGAGTTTATGATCAGATCTATCTTTTTATATCCATGAAAGTTATTTGAGTTTCTTTGATCTCTTATATGCATGATTGCTCATAGCCTCATATTTCTTCTCCAATATTTGAGTTTTATTTGGCCAACTTGATCTATTTATCTTGCAATGGGAAGAGGTGCTTTGTAGTGGGTTCGATCTTACAGTGCTTGATCCTAGTGACAGAAAGGGAAACAACATGTATGTATCGTTGCTACTAAGGATAAAACGATGGGGTCTATCTTTACATATATAGATCTTATCTACATCATTTCATCGTTCTTATTGCATTACTCTGTTGCTCCATGAACTTAATACACTAGATGCATGCTGGATAGCTGTCGATGTGTGGAGTAATAGTAGTAGATGCAGGCAGGAGTCGGTCCACTAATCTTGGATGTGATGCCTATGTAATGATCATTGCCTTGATATCGTCATAATTATTTGAAGTTCTATCAATTGCCCAACAGTAATTTGCTCACCCATAGTTTGCTATATTTCTCGAGAGAAGCCACTAGTGAAACCTACGGCCCCCCGGGTCTTCTTTCTCAAATATTTTCCTTTGCGATCTACTTTTATTTGCTTTTATTTCAGATCTACTAAACAAAGAACCCAAAAATACTTTGCTGCATTTTATTTTATTTGTGATCTATTTATTCAATCTATTACAACTTTTTCCCGTCACACACCAATTTCTGGCACCGTTACCCGAAAGGGATTGACAACCCCTTTAACACGTCGGGTTGCGAGGATTTGTTATCTGTGTGCAGGTGTTGTTTACATTGTGTTGCTTGGTTCTCCTACTGGTTCGATAACCTTGGTTTCTTATCTGAGGGAAATACATACCACTGCTGTGGTGCATCATCCATTCCTCTTTGGGGGAAATACCGACGTAGCTTCAAGCGACATCAAAAGGAATTTCTACCGCTGTTGTTAGGATAAAGAAATTAGCGACAAAAAACAAAAGATCTATGTGTGCACAATGAAGAAGACATCAGTTCAGTACAAGATGGTACTAACTATTATACCTTGCCTTTTTTATTCCTTTGCCCCATTTCCAATATAGAGAAGATATTTATGCACATCCTTGTTTTCAGGCCTTTCCAAAGCAGTTCATTGATGATTACCTCTCAAACCACCTCTATGGTCAGGAGGCGAGGAAGGTTTTCATACAACACCCACGGTTCAATATTGAAGTGTTCCTGAAGAGGACGAAGGACGGATGGTCAATCATCCACATGCACTAGCCTAAAGTTGCCAAGAGCTTCAACATGAATGAAGGCTCAATATTCGCCTTCCGCTTCAACATTTTTCTAGATGAGATGCATCTGTCTATACACCGTCTATGATGCTAATTTTGAAAGGGTCTACATGTTACATGTGAAACTTTGTGCTGGTGCAGTTGTGTAATGGGGTAGCTGAGTGCTGAAGCTATATCATGTTGTACTCTGATGTATTTCAATTATGAAATTATGCTTCCTTAATATGGAAATGAAATATATTATGTGCTTAATATGAATGTCAATTAGATTAATAAATGGATTATTAATAATAGGGAAATTAGCTTGCTAATGGCGAATTAGCCTGCTAATTGGGTTTTGCTATTGCAAACGGTTATTGAAAAAATACCGTGGGCGATGACCTCAGGCAATGCACATGGTTTCTAGGAATAAACCGTGTTGGATCAATGAACAATCACACACAACTTTCTCTTGAAAACTGTTTGCGTTAGGCCACCTTGCGTAAATGTTTACTACATCAAAACTGTGTGTGATGGATAGCCTTTGCCACACAGTTTCTTCTACGGACCGTGTGTGATACATTCCATAACACAAACGATTTAACGGGAAAAATTGTGTGTGATGTACATGTGAACGGAAACGTTTTCCTTAGAGCGACTGTGTGGGATGTACATACGAATGAAAACGTTTAGCGGGGACTGACTGTGTGGGATGTACTTGCGTCCGGAAACAATTTTGCCTATATAATTGTATTTTTTAGCTCAACTATACGTATTTCCGTATTTGAGCACTCGTCGGTCGCACACGACCTCATATTGCCGAGCGTGTGTGCCGGGAGGGCATATCCCCGACGGTTTCTGGGTCGTGTGGGAAGGACCCCCCCTATCGCCCACACTCACTAGGCGACGATTCCAAATGCCGTCGCGGAAAGGGGTTAAAAACCGTTTATATAGCACCGACGCGCACCAGAGAGGGTACGAAACCACCTCAAAGCCATTCTTCCCGATCGATCTATCCAAGAGTTCGTACTAAAATAACACCAAATAATTTCAGATTCATAATACTCAATCCAACACAAAGAACCTCAAAGAGTGCCCCAAGATTTCTACCGAAGAAACAAAAGACGAGAACGTGCATCAACCCCTATGCATAGATTACCCCAATGTCACCGCGGGAATCCGCGAGTTGAATGCCAAAACACATATCAAGTGAATCAATATGATATCCCATTGTCACCACGAGTATTCATATGCAAGACATATATCAAATGCTCTCAAATCCACAAAAGTATTCAATCCGATAACAACGAAATCTCAAAGGGAAAAACTCAATTCATCATAACAAGATAGAGAGCGGAAAACACCATATGATCCGACTATATTAACAAAGCCCGCGATTCATCAAGATCATGACATCTCAAGAACACAAGATAGAGAGAGATTAAACACATAGCTACTGGTACAAACCCTCAGTCCCAATGGTGGACTACTCCCTCCTCATCATGGTGGCCGCCCGGATGATGAAGATGGCCACCGGTGATGATTCCCCCCTCCGGCATGGTGCCGGAATGGGGTCTAGATTGGTTTTCGGTGGCTACAGAGCCTTGCAGTGGCGGAACTTCTGATCTAGGTTAACCCCAAGGGTTTTCGGAATATTTGGGAATTTATAGGGTAAAGAGGGGGTGCGGGAGGCCACCGAGGTGGGCACAACCCACCTAGTTACGCCTCAGGACCCAGGCGCATCCTGGTGGGTTGTGCCCCCCTAGGGGCACCCCCAGGTGCTTCTCTGGCCCATTGGTGGTCTTTTGGTCCATAAGAAATCCACAAAACATTTCGCGGTGTTTGGACTCCATTTGACATTGATTTCCCGCGATGTAAAAAACAAGAAAAAAACAACAACTGGCACTGGGCACTGGTGTCAGTGTCAAAACCGGCGGATCTCGGGTAGGGGGTCCCGAACTGTGCGTCTAAGGTCGATGGTAACAGGAGACAGAGGACATGATGTTTACCCAGGTTTGGGCCCTCTCTATGGAGGTAATACCCTACGTCCTGCTTGATTGATATCGATGAATATGAGTATTACAAGAGTTGATCTACCATGAGATCGTAATGGCTAAACCCTAGAGGTCTAGCTTGTATGGCTATGGTAATGAATATCTCCCTCTCCGGACTAAGCCCTCTGGTTTATATAAACACCAGGAACACCTAGGGTTACATAAGGTCGGTTACAAAGAAAGGAATCTACATGTTTGGTCGCCAATCTTGCCCTCCACGCCAAGGAGAGTCCCATCCGGACATGGGTGCAGTCTTCCGTCTTCATATCTTCACAGCCCATCAGTCCGGCCCATGGCTAACAGGCCGGACGCCTGAAGACCCCTTAGTCTAGGACTCCCTCAGTAGCCCCTGAACCTGGCTTCAATGACAAGGTATCCGGCGCATAGATCTGACTTCGGCATTGCAAGGCAGGTTCCTCCTTTCGAACTTCAAGATAGTCTTCGGACGTATTGAATATGTCCGAACCTGCAATACACACACCACACACAACCTTAGAGAGAATATAATTTTTCAGAGTCCAATCCGCTGACAACTTTTTACAACATGACATCACGTTAGCCCGGTCATAATTTCGAACCATTTTTTGTCTTCCACTCCATGTTTCGAGACGCGGTTGCCATTGGCACGTCTCGTCAAAGCAGAGATCATGTCCCCTTATTGCGGGATTTTCATCACTTCGGGCGTGGGTAACCCAACCGTGCCTGTTTACACAACCCTTGGGAATAGGCAAGGTTTAAGGCGAGTGGGGAGGCGTTCGATATTCACTGCCTTTATAAGGAGATAAGGACTCCCTCTTCTTCTCCCACGCCCTCTCCTTCCTCTGCCCATCCATACTCGAGCTCCAGCGCCCAAGCTCTAGATTTCCCCGCCCGAGAAAGCACTCCAATCATGTCCGGATCCGAAGCTGGAGGCAAGTGGATGGCCTCCTCCGTCAAGAAGGAGGACATCAAGGAGCTCCGGAAGGCCGGATACCTGGCCAAGGGAATCGTTTACCGACTCCCGGCCAAGGGACAAATCATCCCTACCCCAAAGCCCCATGAGAAGGTGGTGTTTCTCACACATTTCTTCTACAGGCCGGGATTCCCTCTCCACCCGTTTGTCCGCGGATTGATGTTTTACTATGGGCTAGGCTTCCATGATCTAGCCCCCGACTCTATCCTCAACATCTCGGCATTTATTGTCGTGTGCGAGGCCTATCTCCATATCCCACCTCACTTCGGCCTATGGCTGAAGACCTTCAATGTGAAGCCGAAGGTGGTGAGCGGCCAACAAGCAGAGTGTGGAGGCGCCATGGTGGGCAAGATGCCCAATGTCACCTGGACCGAAGGCTCCTTTGTGGAGACGGTGAAGGGGTGGTAGTCGGGGTGGTTCCACATCACCGAGCCGCGCAACACCAGCTGGGCAGCGGCCCCCGAATTCTGATCTAGAGCTCCAACGCGGCTCACCTCCTGGGAAGAGAAGGGCCTAACCTGGGGCTCTTCGAACAAGCTAACTGGGCTCCAGATGTGCATCTAGAACATGATAACCAAGAGGATCAAACTCATCAACGTGATCCAGGTTATGCTCATTTGTCAGATCCTTCCGTGCCAATGCCGGAGTTGCTATTTGTGCGATTTCGATCCGGCCAAGCACCAGACGCTACTAGAGCTCTTCGGCACGACACACGAAGACATCTGGAAAGTGCTCTTTTATAACCCACAAGTATAGGGGATCCCAACAGTTTTCGAGGGTAGAGTATTCAACCCAAATTTATTGATTCGACACAAGGGGGTGGACGCGCCCTGGACCCTTGTGGCCAGGTGCTTGCTCCACCTGGTGTGTTCTTAGTGCCAGATATTCTCAAATACTCTAGAAAAAATCATATTTAATTTTCAGGGCATTTGGAGAACTTTTATTTTCGGGGTATTTTTTATTGCATGGATAATTTAGAAAACTGGGAGAAATTACTATTTTTGCTTTATTTAATATAAATAACAGAAAGTAAAAAGAGGGTACAGAGAGTTGTGTTTTCTAACTTCATCCATCTCATGTTCTTCAAAAGGAATCCACTAACAAGGTTGATCAAGTCTTGTTAACAAACTCATTCCGAATAACATGGAACCGGAGAATTTTCGAATAACACTAGGTTACCTCAACGGGGATATGCGTGTCCCCAACAATAAGAATATCATATTTCTTTTTGACAGTAGGAAGAGGAAATTCAAAACCTCCAATAGTAATTGTTGAAAATTTTCCAATAGAATTGATATTGTGGACTTGAGGTTGTTTCCTCGGGAAGTGTACCATATGCTCATTACCATTAACATGGAAAGTGACATAGCCTTTGGTGCAATCAATAACAGCCCCTGCAGTATTCAAAAAGGGTCTTCCAATAATAATAGACATACTATCGTCCTCAGGAATATCAAGAATAACAAAGTCCGTTAAAATAGTAACATTTGCAACCACAACAGGCACATCCTCACAAATACCGACAGGTATAGTAGTTGATTTATCAGCCATTTGCAAGGATGTTTCAGTAGGTGTCAACTTATTCAAATCAAGTCTACGATATAAAGAGAGAGCCATAACACTAACACCGGCTCCAAGATCACATAAAGAAGTTTTAACATAGTTTCTTTTAATGGAGCATGGTATAGTTGGTACTCCTGGATCTCCAATTTTCTTTGGTATTCCACCCTTAAAGTGCAAATAGAAAGCATGGTGGAAATTTCAGCTTCCGGAATCTTTCTTTTATTAGTAACAGTTTCCTTCATATATTTAGCATAATGATTCATTTTAAGCATGTCAGTCAAACGCATACGCAAAAAGATAGGTCTAATCATTTCAGCAAAGCGCTCAAAATCCTCATCATCCTTTTTCTTGGATGGTTTAGGAGGAAAAGGCATGGGTTTCTGAACCCATGGTTCTCTTTCTTTACCGTGCTTCCTAGCAACAAAGTCTCTCTTATCATAATGTTGATTCTTTGATTGTGGGTTATCAAGATTAACAGCAGGTTCAATTTCTACATCATTATTATTACTAGGTTGAGCATCAACATGAACATCATCATTAACATTATCACTAGGTTCATGTTCATTACCAGATTGTGTTTCAGCATCAGAAATAGAAATATCATTGGGATTCTTAGGTGTGTCTACAACAGGTTCACTATAAGCATGCAAAGTCCTATCAATTTTCTTTTTCTTCCTTTTTATAAGGACTAGGTGCATCTACATTAGTTCTCTGAGAATCTTGCTCAATTCTCTAAGGGTGGCCCTCAGGATACAAAGGCTCCTGAGTCATTTTGCCTCCTCTAGTCATAACTCTAACAACATTATCATTCTTCTTATTATTTAATTCATTGAGCAAATCATTATGAGCTTTAAGCACTTGTTCTACTTGAGTGGTAACCATAGAAGCATGTTTACTAATAAGTTTAAGTTCACCTTTAACACTAGCAATATAATCACTCAAGTGTTCAATCATATAGGCATTATGTTTCAATTGTCTACCAACATAAGCATTAAAATCTTCTTGCTTAACCATCAAGTTATCAAATTCATCCAAACATTGGCTAGCAAACTTAGCAGGAAGGATTTCAGCTTTATCATATCTATAGAGAGAATTTACCTTTACTACCTGTGTCGGGTTATCGAGACCATGTGTTTCTTCAATAGGTGGTCAATTAAGACCATGTATTTCTTCAACATGCGGTAAATTCTTAACATCTTCAACTTTCATACCTATTTCTTTCATAGATTTCTTTGCCTCTTGCATATCTTCAGGACTGAGAAATAGAATACTCCTTTTCTTCGAAGTTGGCTTAGGAGTTGGTTCAGGAAGTGTCCAATTATTTTCATTGGTCAACATATTATTCAATAGAATTTCAGCTTGATCAACTGTTTTGTTCCTAAAAACACAACCAGCAGAACTATCCAGGTAATCTATGGAAGCATCGGTTAGTCCATTATAAAAGATATCAAGTATTTCATTTTTCTTGAGAGGATGATCAGGCAAAGCATTAAGTAATTGGAGAAGCCTCCCCCAAGCTTATGGGAGACTCTTTTCTTCAATTTGCACAAAATTATATATTTCCCTTAAAGCAGCTTGTTTCTTATGAGCGGAGAAATATTTAGGAGAGAAGTAGTAAATCATATCCTGGGGACTACGCACACAACCAGGATCAAGAGAATTAAACCATATCTTAGCATCACCCTTTAATGAGAACGAAAATAATTTAAGGATATAATAATAGTGTGTTTTCTCATCATTAGTGAACAGGGTAGCTATATTATTTAATTTAGTAAGATATGCCACAACAGTTTCTGATTCATAGCCATAGAAAGGATCAGATTCAACCAAAGTAATTAACTTAGGATCAACATAAATCATAATCCTTATCAGTAATAAAGATAGGTGAAGTAGCATAAGAAGGATCATATTTCATTCTAGCATTCAAACACTTCTCTTTTAGCTTAGCTAATAGTTTCTTAAGATCACTTTCTATCATTGCAGGCAAGAAAGTCTCCAGCAGTTTCTTCATCCATAACATAACCCTCAGGAACAACAGGCAATTCATATCTAGGGGAGAATCTTCATCGTCACTTTCATCAATATTATTAGTTTCAATAATTTCATTCTCTCTAGCCCTAGCAAGTTGTTCATCAAGAAATTCACCAGGTGGCACAGTAGTATCAAGCATAGAAGTAGTTTCATCATAAGTATCATGCAAAGCAGAAGGGGCATCATCAATAACATGCGACATATCAGAATTAATAGCAGAAGCAGGTTTAGGTGTCGCAAGCTTACTCAAAACAGAAGGTGAATCAAGTGCAGAGCTAGATGGCAGTTCCTTACCTCCCCTCGTAGTTGAGGGGAAAATCTTGGTTCTTTGATCTTTCAAGTTCTTCATAATGATAAGCAGATATAAATCCCAAGTGACTCAAAGAATAGAGCTATGCTCCCTGGCAATGGCGCCAGAAAATGTTCTTGATAACCCACAAGTATAGGGGATCGCAACAGTTTTCGAGGGTAGAGTATTCAACCCAAATTTATTGATTCGACACAAGGGGAGCCAAAGAATAATCTCAAGTATTAGCAGCTGAGTTGTCAATTCAACCACACCTGGAAACTTAATATCTGCAGCAAGGTATTTAGTAGCAAAGTAATATGATAGTAGTGGTAACGGTGGCAAAAGGTAATGGTAGCAAAAGTAATATTTTTGGGTTTTGTAGTGATTGTAACAGTAGAAACGGAAAGTAAATAAGCGAAGAACAATATATGAAAAGCTCGCAGGCATTGGACCGGTGATGGAGAATTATGCCGGATGCGATCGATCATGTAACAGTCATAACCTAGAGTGACAAAGGACTAGCTAGCTCCTGTTCATCAATGTAATGTAGGCATGTATTCCAAATATAGTCATACGTGCTTATGGAAAAGAACTTGCGTGACATCTTTTGTCCTAGCCTCCTGTGGCAGTGGGGTCCTATTGGAAACTAAGGGATATTAAGGCCTCCTTTCAATAGAGTACCGGACCAAAGCATTAACATATAGTGAATACATGAACTCCTCAAACTATGGTCATCATCGGTAAGTATCCCGATTATTGTCACTTCGGGGTTAACGGATCATAACACATAATAGGTGACCATTGACTTGCAAGTTAGGATTGAGAACTCTCATATATTGATGAAAACATAATAAGTTCAGATCTGAAATCATGGCACTCGGGCCCTAGTGACAAGCATCAAGTATAGCAAAGTCATAGCAACCTCAATCTCAGAACATAGTGGATACTAGGGACCAAACCCTAACAAAACTAACTCGATTACATGATAAATCTCATCCAACCCATCACCGTCCAGCAAGCCTACGATGGAATTACGCACGCACAGCGGTGAGCATCATGAAATTGGTGATGGAGGAAGGTTGATGATGACGATGGTGACGGATTCCCCTCTCCGGAGCCCCGAACGGACTCCAGATCAGCACTCCCGAGAGAGTTTAGGGCTTGGCGGCGGTCCATATCGTAAAACGCGATGAATCCTTCTCTCTGATTTTTTTCTCCCCGAAAGTGAATATATGGAGTCAAGGTTGAGGTCGGTGGAGCGTTAGGGGGCCCACGAGGCAGGGGGCGCGCCCAGGGGGCTCGGGCGTGCCCCCACCCTCATGCACAGGGTGTGGGGCCCCTGACGTGGATCTTTCTTCCAGTATTTTTTTATATATTCCAAAAATAATCTCCGTTGATTTCACGTCATTCCGAGAACTTTTATTTCCGCACAAAAATAACACCATGGCAATTCTGCTGAAAACAACATTAGTCCGGGTTAGTTCCATTCAAATTAGGCAAGTTAGAGTCCAAAACAAGGGCAAAAGTGTTTGGAAAAGTAGATATGATGGAGACGTATCACTCTTCAAGGCCGGCGAGACACCACCGCGCACAACCGAGGATCGCGGGCTCAGCTTAAAACGCCAGGCCAATTCGGTAAGTTCTTTCATGTTTTCAAGGTATACTCTCTACTAGCATATTTTGAGGAAGGAGTCTAAGCCTTCCTATCAATTTTTCAGGCCTAGAATCGATATAGCGAGGTAGATTAACTGTCCGGCTCCGCTACCAGAAGACCAAGAAACCCCACTTCTGATGCTGTTTCTGACGCCTTATGATGTGCCGGAGAAGAAGGCCAAGAAAACGACCAAAGGGGCCAGGAGTGGCTGAGGGAGTCCTGGATTAGGGGGTGTTCGGGTAGCCGGACTATACCTTCAGCCGGACTCCTGGACTATGAAGATACAAGATTGAAGACTTCGTCCCGTGTCCGGATGGGACTTTCCTTGGCGTGGAAGGCAAGCTTGGCGATGCGGATATTCAAGATCTCCTACCATTGTAACCGACTCTATGTAACCCTAACCCTATCCGGTGTCTATATAAACCGGAGGGTTGTAGTCCGTAGGCAATCAACTCCATATACAACAATCATACCATAGGCTAGCTTCTAGGGTTTAGCCTCCTTGATCTCGTGGTAGATCTACTCTTGTACTACCCCTATCATCAATATTAATCAAGCAGGACGTAGTGTTTTACCTCCATCAAGAGGGCCCGAACCTGGGTAAAACATCGTGTTCCCTACCTCCTGTTACCATCCGGCCTAGACACACAGTTCGGGACCCACTACCCGAGATCCGCCGGTTTTGACACCGACATTGGTGCTTTCATTGAGAGTTCCTCTGTGTCATCGCCTTTAGGCCCGATGGCTCCTTTGATCATCAACAACGATATGGTCCAGGGTGAGACTTTTCTTCCCGGACAGATCTTCGTCTTCGACGGCTTCGCTCTACGGGCCAATTCGCTCGGCCACCTGGAGCAGATCGAAAGCTACACCCCCGGCCATCAAGTCAGGTTTGGAAGCTTAAACTACACGGCTGACATCCGCGGAGACTTGATCTTCGATGGGTTCAAGCCACGGCCAAGCGCGCCGCACTATCTCAAGGGGCATGATCTAGCTCTGCCTCCGGACAGTGTCCTGGAGGCCGCACACGCATCGGTTCCGACCCCTAACTCGGAGCCTATTGCGCCAATTGAGGATGAGCGGTTGGACGTCACCTCGGGGGCTTCGATCTCAAAGGCGATCGAGCCGAACGCTAGCCCCGCACTCTGCATGATCAGTCACTCCGAGGATCCGGACTCCTTTCCGAACTGCAAA
>NC_057812.1:664047071-664048873 GCF_018294505.1 Triticum aestivum
CGATGAGGTCTTGGACTATGAATTTCCAGAGGGATTCAAACCCATAAACATAGAGGCATATGATGGAACAACAGACCCTGGAGTTTGGATCGAGGATTATATCCTCCACATACACATGGCTAGAGGAGATGATCTCCACGCCATAAAATATTTACCCCTTAAGCTTAAAGGGCCAGCCCGGCATTGGCTTAAAAGCCTTCCCGAAAACACAATTGGAAGCTGGGAAGAGCTCGAGGATGCTTTCCGAGCAAACTTTCAAGGGACTTATGTCCGCCCTCCGGATGCAGACGATCTTAGTCACATAACTCAACAACCCGGAGAATCAGCTCGGCAGTTCTGGAATAGATTCCTCACTAAAAAGAATCAGATAGTCGACTGTCCGGACGCTGAAGCCTTAGCAGCTTTCAGGCATAACGTCCTAGACGAATGGCTCGCCAGACACCTCGGCCAAGAAAAGCCAAGAACAATGGCCGCACTAACAAGCCTCATGACCCGCTTTTGTGCAGGGGAGGACAGCTGGTTGGCAAGGTGCGGCCCCAGCAACCCAAGTACATCTGAAACTAGGGATGGAAACGGAAAACCGCGACGCAACAAGGACTGTCGCTGGACTAAGGACAAAAGTCCGAAGAGC
The DNA here is from genome assembly GCF_018294505.1 of Triticum aestivum. Lineage (NCBI taxonomy): Eukaryota > Viridiplantae > Streptophyta > Magnoliopsida > Poales > Poaceae > Triticum > Triticum aestivum. Next base: position 664,047,703 of record NC_057812.1, read on the forward strand.
ATGGCAGTCAATGCCGGATTCAAAGGCTCACGACAAAATCAGGAAAAATCGCCCCCCCAGGATAACAGGGACGATACATCCAACCTAAATAAAATCCTGGACAGGATATGTCAGATACACAGTACTCCCGGGAAGCCTGCTAACCATACCCACAAAGACTGTTGGGTTCTCAAACAATCCGGCAGACTCAATGCCGAACACAAGGGGCTCGACACACCAAGCGAAGACGAGGATGAACCCCAAAAGTAGAGCACCAGGAAACAAAAGAACTTCCCACAAGGAGTAAAAACAGTGAACTCACTTCACATAACAAAACGTGCGGCGCCCGTAAAGGTACGCACCACACGGCCCATCCCCAAAGGGTCCTGCCACTGGTTGTCAAAACCGATCATCTTTGATCAGCTAGATTATTCTAGAAATATCAAGAATGTAGGCTGGACTGCCTTGATACTCGATCCAATAATTGGCGGACTCCAGTTTTCAAATGTCCTTATGGACGACGGCAGTGGACTAAACCTGATATATCAGGATACAATCCAGCACATGGGGATAAACCCAGCAAGAATCCGCCAAAGCAAAACCTCCTTTCAAGGGGTAATACCGTGTCCGGACACCCATTGTATGGATTTTCTCCGGCTCGAAGTCATATTCGGCTCTGCCGATAACCTCCGCCACGAAAAGCTGACCTTCCATATCGTCCCGTTCTCAAGTCGCTATCAAGCACTACTGGGACGCGAAGCTTTCGCTCGCTTTAATGCAATACCGCATTATGCATCTCTTACGCTTAAGATGCCCGGTCCACGAGGCATCATCTCTTTGAAGGGGAAGCACTAAAGTGCGCCTCCCCAAGCGGAGGACTGTGCAGCCGCTTTGACAGCCCCACAGCAAAATGGCCTCACTGGCCAAAAAACTTTGAAATAGGTAATTCAAGACCACGAACGCGGATAGACGAGTTCGGTGCAAAATCATCATTGATGCAGGCCTAGAGGCCATATACCCCCGCACTAGGGGCTCCACGCAAATACAATAAGAGACAATAAAGCTCAATCTTATATATTTTACTTTATACTTTGTTTATTTTAATCTTTTTCGGCACGCAACTCAGTTCCTCTCTTTTACAGATGAACGTCGCGCGGCGCCCGTCCAGGATACGGCACAACGGAGACACAGG
>NC_057812.1:664049054-664051736 GCF_018294505.1 Triticum aestivum
TGTTTCTGACGCCTTATGATGTGCCGGAGAAGAAGGCCAAGAAAACGACCAAAGGGGCCAGGAGTGGCTGAGGGAGTCCTGGATTAGGGGGTGTTCGGGTAGCCGGACTATACCTTCAGCCGGACTCCTGGACTATGAAGATACAAGATTGAAGACTTCGTCCCGTGTCCGGATGGGACTTTCCTTGGCGTGGAAGGCAAGCTTGGCGATGCGGATATTCAAGATCTCCTACCATTGTAACCGACTCTATGTAACCCTAACCCTATCCGGTGTCTATATAAACCGGAGGGTTGTAGTCCGTAGGCAATCAACTCCATATACAACAATCATACCATAGGCTAGCTTCTAGGGTTTAGCCTCCTTGATCTCGTGGTAGATCTACTCTTGTACTACCCCTATCATCAATATTAATCAAGCAGGACGTAGTGTTTTACCTCCATCAAGAGGGCCCGAACCTGGGTAAAACATCGTGTTCCCTACCTCCTGTTACCATCCGGCCTAGACACACAGTTCGGGACCCACTACCCGAGATCCGCCGGTTTTGACACCGACATTGGTGCTTTCATTGAGAGTTCCTCTGTGTCATCGCCTTTAGGCCCGATGGCTCCTTTGATCATCAACAACGATATGGTCCAGGGTGAGACTTTTCTTCCCGGACAGATCTTCGTCTTCGACGGCTTCGCTCTACGGGCCAATTCGCTCGGCCACCTGGAGCAGATCGAAAGCTACACCCCCGGCCATCAAGTCAGGTTTGGAAGCTTAAACTACACGGCTGACATCCGCGGAGACTTGATCTTCGATGGGTTCAAGCCACGGCCAAGCGCGCCGCACTATCTCAAGGGGCATGATCTAGCTCTGCCTCCGGACAGTGTCCTGGAGGCCGCACACGCATCGGTTCCGACCCCTAACTCGGAGCCTATTGCGCCAATTGAGGATGAGCGGTTGGACGTCACCTCGGGGGCTTCGATCTCAAAGGCGATCGAGCCGAACGCTAGCCCCGCACTCTGCATGATCAGTCACTCCGAGGATCCGGACTCCTTTCCGAACTGCAAACCCCCCGCGCCCCTGCCGATCGAATCCGATTGGGCACCGATAATGGAGTTCACCGCCGTAGACATCTTTCAGCACTCCCCTTGTGGCGATATCCTGAACTCTCTCAAGTCTCTCTCCTTATCAGGAGAGCCCTGGCCAAACTATGGTCAGCGAGGATGGGATACGGACGATGAAGAAATTCAAAGCCCATCCACCACCCACTTGGTAGCCACTGTCGACAATTTAAATGACATGCTCAACTTCGACTCCAGAGACATCGATAGCATGGATGACGATGTAGGAGATACCGACGAACCAACGCCCATAGGGCATTGGACAGCCACCTCATCTCACGATGTGTACATGGTGGATACCCCTAAAGGAAGCGACAACGAGGAAAAAGGGGATGGGACGGGAGATCGACCCCCCAAAAAGCAATCAAAGCATCGGCGTAAACGCCGACCCAAGCCCCGCCTCGACCAAAACCCAGCCATAGAGCAGGACGAGCTGGTAGACGACGAGCAGGCCTTAGAGCAACCGTCTGAACAGGGCAACACGGATAGAGAAACCGAACATCCCTCCTCCGGCGAAAACGGCATTCCGGACGACCTCACGCCGAATAAACCAATGGAGCAGAAGAATCTCCACGAGAGGCTCATTGCAACTGCACGCAGCCTAAAAAAGTAGAAGCGGAAGCTAAAAACAACGGAAGATGCACTCCAGATTAGATGGAGCAAAGTAATCAATACCGCAGATAAATACGGCGACAATCGCCGCACTAAAAGCTATCCGAAAAGAAAGCTACTGCCTGAATTCGACGAAGAGGCCCTAGAGCCCTCGCATTCAAAAAATGAGAAAGCCACACGGTCGGATAGACGACCCCATAAAGCGGCAAGCGGCATCGCACCTAAATCAGCATGCGACCCACTTAAGGATTCGCTTCATGGCCCAGTCAGGTCCATTTATGGGCCAAGAAAGCAAGCTCTCGTAAGCAACGCTATGAAGCCATCATCATAATCCGGCACACCCAAATACAGGGGCGTCGCACACCCCCTATGTTTCATCGATGAGGTCTTGGACTATGAATTTCCAGAGGGATTCAAACCCATAAACATAGAGGCATATGATGGAACAACAGACCCTGGAGTTTGGATCGAGGATTATATCCTCCACATACACATGGCTAGAGGAGATGATCTCCACGCCATAAAATATTTACCCCTTAAGCTTAAAGGGCCAGCCCGGCATTGGCTTAAAAGCCTTCCCGAAAACACAATTGGAAGCTGGGAAGAGCTCGAGGATGCTTTCCGAGCAAACTTTCAAGGGACTTATGTCCGCCCTCCGGATGCAGACGATCTTAGTCACATAACTCAACAACCCGGAGAATCAGCTCGGCAGTTCTGGAATAGATTCCTCACTAAAAAGAATCAGATAGTCGACTGTCCGGACGCTGAAGCCTTAGCAGCTTTCAGGCATAACGTCCTAGACGAATGGCTCGCCAGACACCTCGGCCAAGAAAAGCCAAGAACAATGGCCGCACTAACAAGCCTCATGACCCGCTTTTGTGCAGGGGAGGACAGCTGGTTGGCAAGGTGCGGCCCCAGCAACCCAAGTACATCTGAAACTAGGGATGGAAACGGAAAACCGCGA
>NC_057812.1:664072477-664073938 GCF_018294505.1 Triticum aestivum
TGGGCACCAACATCCGCTTCAGCACAGCGTTCCATCCTCAAACAAGCGGTCAAGTCGAGCGTGTCAATCAGATTCTTGAAGATATGCTCAGGGCTTGTGTGATCTCCTTCGGCATGAAGTGGGAGGATTGTCTTCCTTATGCTGAATTCTCATACAACAACAGCTTTCAAGCAAGTTCGGGCAAGGCCCCCTTTGAAATTCTGTATGGCAGGAAGTGCCGTACCCCTCTCAACTGGTCCGAAACCGGTGAACGTCAGCTGCTGGGTAATGACTTAATCACAGAAGCAGAAGACATGTGCAAAGTCATTCGTGATAACCTCAAAGCAGCTCAATCCCGCCAGAAGTGCTACTATGATAGTAAGCACCGTGAATTGGTTTTCGAGATCGGAGATCATGTTTACCTCCGCGTCTCTCCCATGAAAGGTACTCGTCGCTTCGGTATCAAAGGGAAGCTTGCCCCTAGATACGTGGGACCTTTCAAGATTGTCAGCAAGAGAGGCGACCTCGCCTATCAACTCGAGCTGCCTTCAAACTTTGCAAATGTTCATGATGTGTTCCATGTCTCTCAGCTTCGAAAGTGCTTCAAGACTCCTGACCGCACCGTCAACTTCGAGGACATTGAGCTCCAAGAAGATCTCTCCTATCGTGAGCACCCAGTTGCTATTCTTGAAGAGACTGAACGCAAAACTCGCAACAAGTCAATCAAATTTCTCAAAGTCAAGTGGTCACACCATTCCGACCGTGAAGCTACCTGGGAACGCGAGGATCACCTCCGTTCTGAGTACCCGGAGTTCTTTCAGTCCTAGATCTCGGGACGAGATCTTTTCGTAGTGGTGGAGTGTTGTAACGCCCCAGATATACTTTCCATTTTTTGTATCCAACTCTTGCCGTCTCCGGCGCTAAGTTATATTTATTTCTCGGGTTTGGGTCTTTGTCTCCGTGTGTTGTTTTCTTTTTCGTGCATCTCTTATCATGTCATCACGTGCATTGCATTTGCATACATGTTCGTCTCATGCATTCGAGCATTTTCCCCGTTGTCCGTTTTGCATTCCGGCGTTTCGTTCTCCTCCGGTGGTCATTTCTACCTTTCTTTCTCGTGTGGGGTTTAAACATTTCCGGATTGGACCGAGTCTTGCCAAGCGGCCTTGGTTTACTACCGGTAGACCGCCTGTCAAGTTTCGGGTCATTTGGACTTCGTTTGATACTCCAACGGTTAACCGAGGGACCGAAAAGGCCTCGTGTGTGTTGCAGCCCAACACCCCCCAAATTTGGCCCAAAACCCACCAAACGCTGCTCCATGTCCTAGAGCGTTCGATCACGATCGTGTGGGCGAAAACCGCACCTCATTTGGACTCTCCTAGCTCCCTCCATGCCTATATATACACCCCTCCGTTTTCGGATCTCTCCCTCTCCCCGAAACCCTAAAAAAAAATCATCCCCGCCAGATCCGCGCCGACGGAC
>NC_057812.1:664077214-664124021 GCF_018294505.1 Triticum aestivum
CCCCTGCAGGGATTGATCTTTCGAAAGCCGTGCCCGCGGTTATGGGCAGATGGGAATTTGTTAATGTCCGGTTGTAGATAACTTTAATTAAACTTAATTAAAATGAATCAACCGTGTGTGTTACCGTGATGGCCCCTTCTCGGCGGAGTCCGGGAAGTGGACACGGTGTTGGAGTTATGCTTGCGCAGGATGTTCCTTTAGCTTCTCGCTCGTGCTTCGCCTTCTCTCCTCGCTCTCTTTTGCGTATAAGTTAGCCACCACATATGCCAGTCGCTTGCTGCAGCTCCACACATATTGGCCTTATCCATTCCTATGAGCTTAAATAGTCTTGATCGCGTGGGTGTGAGATTGCTGAGTCCCTGTGGCTCACAGATACTACAACTCCAGATGCAGGTCCAGGTGAGTCCGCTCCAGGTGACGAGTACGAGCTCAAGTGGGAGTTCGACGAGGACTCTCAGCGATACTATGTTTCTTTTCCGGATGATCAGTAGTGGTGCCTAGTTGGGGTTATCGATCCAGGACCTTGTCGCATGTTGGGGGTCTTTTCTATTTTGGCGCCGTAGTCGGGCCATGAGTGCTTGTTTGATGGATGTTATTTATGTACTCTGATGTGACGTGGCGAGTGTAAGCCAACTATGTTATCTCCCCCTTTTTATTATGTATTACATGGGATGTTGTAATGATTGCCTGACTCGCGACATTGCTTTCAATGCGGTTATGCCTCTAAGCCGTGCCTCGACACGTGGGAGCTATAGCCGCATCGAGGGCGTTACAGTATAGTCCGGCCATCTGGACAACCTCTAATCCAGGACTCCCTCACCCCCTAATCCAGGACTCCCTCAGTAGCCCCTGAACCAGGCTTCAATGATGACGAGTCCGGCGCGCAGATTGTCTTCGGCATTGCAAGGTGGGTTCCTCCTCCAAGTACTTCATAGAAGATTTTGAACACAAAGGTAGTGTCCGGTGAGGGAGTCCTGGATTAGGGGGTGTTCGGGTAGCCGGACTATACCTTCAGCCGGACTCCTCGACTATGAAGATACAAGATTGAAGACTTCGTCCCGTGTCCGGATGGGACTTTCCTTGGCATGGAAGGCAAGCTTGGTGATGCGGATATTCAAGATCTCCTACCATTGTAACCAACTCTATGTAACCCTAACCCTATCCTGTGTCTATATAAACCGGAGGGTTGTAGTCCGTAGGCAATCAACTCCATATACAACAATCATACCATAGGCTAGCTTCTAGGGTTTAGCCTCCTTGATTTTGTCGTAGATCTACTCTTGTACTACCCATATCATCAATATTAATCAAGCAGGACGTAGGGTTTTACCTCCATCAAGAGGGCCCGAACCTGGGTAAAACATCGTGTTCCCTGCCTCCTGTTACCATCCGACCTAGACGCACAGTTCGGGACCCACTACCTGAGATCCGTCGGTTTTGACACCGACATTGGTGCTTTCATTGAGAGTTCCTCTATGTCGTCGCCTTTAGGCCCGATGGCTACTTTGATCATCAACAATGATGCGGTTTAGGGTGAGACTTTTCTCCCCGGACAGATCTTCGTCTTCGGCGGCTTCGCTCTGCGGGCCAATTCGCTCGGCCACCTGGAGCAGATCAAAAGCTACGCCCCTGGCCATCAAGTCAGGTTTGGAAGCTTAAACTACACGACTGACATCCGCGGAGACTTCATCTTCGACGGGCTCGAGCCACGGCCAAGCGCGCCACACTATCTCGAGGGGCATGATCTAGCTCTGCCCCCGGACAGTGTCCTGGAGGCCGCACACGCATCGGTCGCGACCCCTAACTCGGAGCCTATTGCGCAATTCAAGGATGAGCAGTTGGACGTCACCTCGGGGGCTGCGATCCCGAAAGCGATCGAGCGAAACGCTAGCCCCACACTCTGCACGACTCGTGACTCTGAGGATCCGGACTCCTCCCCGGACTCCGAACCCCCCGCGCCCCTGCCAATCGAATCCGATTGGGAACCGATAATGGAGTTCACCATCGCAGACATCTTTTAGCATTCGCCTTTTGGTGACATCCTGAATTCTCTTAAGTCTCTCTCTTTATCAGGAGAGCCCTGGCCGGACTACGGTCAGCGAGGGTGGGATACGGACAATGAGGAAATTCAAAGCCCACCCATAACCCACTTTGTAGCCACTGTCGACGATCTAACCGACATGCTTGACTTCAGCTCTGAAGACATCGACGGCATGGACGACGATGTAGGAGACGAACAGGAACCAGCACCTGTAGGGCGCTGGAAGGCCACCTCGACATATGACATATATATGGTGGATACTCCAAAAGATGGAGATGGTGATGGAACAGTGGGGGATGACACCCCCAAGAAACAGCCAAAGCGCCGGCGTCAGCGGCGCCGCTCTAAATCCCGCCAAAGCAAAAACGGTGATTCCGGCACGGGAGATAATACTACCTCGGATAGCACCGAAGAACACCCACCTCAGCAAGATTCGGCACAGGAAGATGGAGAAGCCATCCCTCATGAGAGAGCGGCAGACCGAGAGGTCGAGGATGATAACTATACGCCTCCCTCCGAAGACGAGGCAAGCCTCGATGACGACGAATTCGTCATACCATCAAACCCCGCCGAACAAGAGCGTTTTAAACGCAGGCTTTTAGCCACGGCAAGCAGCCTCAAGAAAAAGCAGCAACAGCTTAGAGCTGCCCAAGATTTGCTAGCTGACAGATGGACTGAAGTCCTTGCAGCCGAAGAGTATGAACTCAAACGCCCCTCCAAGAGTTACACGAAGCGCAGGCCGCTACCCCGATCAGAGGAGGAAGCACCTAAATCACCAGCGCATGACATGGCAGACCGGCCACCTCGCGGCCGCGACAGAGAGGCCTCTTGGCCCTCCACCCAAGCCATGTCCCGACGCCGCTCAACTAAGGCACGGGAAAATGCGCCCGACCTATGAGACATACTGGAGGATAAGGCAAGACAAACAAGATCGATCTACGGATCGCGCAGGCGCCCTACGGCATGTGACAATGATCTTCACTCCGGATACAACAAATCCGGCCGGGCCGAACACAAAAGACATAGCTCTTCCAAGCTGCATCGTGATATAGCCCAGTACAGAGGCGCCGCACACCCGCTATGCTTCACGAATGAAGTAATGGATCATAAAATCCCAGAGGGTTTCAAACCCGTAAACATTGAATCATACGATGGCACAACAGATCCGGTGGTATGGATCGAGGATTATCTCCTTCACATCCACATGGCATGCGGCAATGATCTACACGCCATCAAATACCTCCCGCTCAAACTTAAAGGACCGGCCCGACATTGGCTTAACAGCTTGCCAGCAGACTCAATCGGTTCTTGGGAGGACCTGGAAGCCGCATTCCTCGACAACTTCCAGGGCACTTACGTGCGACCACCGGATGCCGACAACTTAAGCCACATAATTCAGCAGCCAGAGGAATCGGCCAGACAATTCTGGACATGGTTCCTAACAAAGAAAAACCAGATAGTCGACTGTCCGGACGCAGAGGCCCTAGCAGCCTTCAAGCATAATATCCGCGACGAGTGGCTTGCCCAGCACCTGGGACAGGAAAAGCCAAAATCCATGGCAGCCCTCACGACACTCATGACCCGCTTTTGCGCAGGAGAAGACAGCTGGCTAGCTCGCAGTAACAACTTATCAAAGAACCCTGGTAATTCGGATACCAAGGACAAAAGTGGCAGGACACGTCGGAATAAGCAAAAACGCCGCGTTAGCAGCGACAACAATGAAGACACGGCAGTCAATGCCGGATTCAAAGGCTTTAAATCCGGTCACCGGAAAAAGCCATTCAAAAAGAATACTCAGGGCCCGTCCAGCTTGGACCGAATACTCGATCGCTTGTGCCAGATACATGGCACCCCCGAAAGGCCAGCCAATCACACTAACAGGGATTGTTGGGTGTTCAAGCAGGAGGCAAGTTAAGGGCCGAAAACAGAGACAAGGGGCTGCACAGTGACGACGAGGAGCCCAAGCCGCCGAATAACAATGGACAGAAGGGCTTTCCCCCACAAGTGCGGACGATGAACATGATATACGCAACCCACATTCCCAAGCGGGAGCGGAAGCGTGCGCTACGGGACGTATACGCGATGGAGCCAGTCGCCCCAAAGTTCAACCCATGGTCCTCCTGCCCGATCACTTTTGATCGAAGGGACCATCCCACTAGCATCCATCATGGCGGCTTCAACGCATTGGTTCTTGACCCAATCATCGATGGATTTCATCTCACAAGAGTCCTCATGGACGGCGGCAGTAGCCTGAACCTGCTTTATCAGGATACAGTGCAGAAAATGGGCATAGATCCCTCAAGGATTAAGCCCACAAGAACGACCTTTAAAGGCGTTATACCAGGTGTAGAAGCCAACTGTACAGGCTCAGTAACACTTGACGTGGTCTTCGGGTCCCCGGACAATTTCCGAAGCGAAGAGTTAATCTTCGATATAGTCTCGTTTCGCAGTGGCTATCACGCCCTGCTTGGACGAACCGCATTCGCAAAGTTCAATGCGGTGCCGCACTATGCATATCTCAAGCTCAAAATTCCAGGCCCTCGAGGAGTAATTACGGTCAACGGAAACACCAAACGCTCCCTCCGTACGGAGGAGCATACGGCGGCTCTCGCAGCGGAGGTACAAAGTAGCCTTCTCAGGCAATTCTCCTGTCCGACCACTAAAAAGCCAGACAGTGCCAAGCGCGCCCGGAGTAACCCACAGCAGGACCGCCTGGCACACTCTGAGCAAGCGTAGCAATGCGACCCCAACCCCAGCTTTCGCGACATAGCGAAACCAGTACCTCGTGTACATAACTACGCCCGTGAAATACCATGGGCACAAGGGAAGGGGCACAATAACGACACGCCCAAAATACGGCTTAAAACGTACTAGGGGCTGCCGGATTCTTTTTTAATTTTTTCTTACTTTCAGGACTCCATACTTTGGACGACCTGTTCGGCAATTCAACTGCCGCACAAACGATGCAATATCCAGGGAGGCAGACAAGCCATGCCGCATTATGGAACTCCCAGGTGGTCTCTGTTACAAGCGGTATACGTGTTTTAAATACAATTCCGCGGCCTGCCCCTGGTCAGGACATACTGAATAGTCCAATATCTTTTACTTACCGCACTATTTGTATCGTTCGGCTTTGATAAATAGCCTCTCTATAAACAATGCTTAGCTTCTTGTCTATTTTTTGCATTATCTTCTTTTCACATTTATGTTTATTAAATGACATGATTGCACCCGTACACCATGGTACGGCAAACACGCCAGGGGCTTCAGTACCCCTCATAATGCTGTGAGAAGTCCGTACACTTTCACAAGTGCGGCACCCCGAACTTATAGCACTATATGCATCGGCTCCGAATCATGATTTGGGTCAATAGTTGTGTTTGCCCGGCTCCTATGTTTTGGTGCCTTACGTTCCGCTCTATCGGCTAAGGTAGCACTAGGAGAACCACTACGATTGTGCCCCGGTTCAGATGGGTTAAGCACCTCAGTGGAGAAAGCTAAAACTGACTGTCATGATGTGGCGAGAGACCGGTCGCTATTCGAGAGGTTTTTCGAGTCCCTAAAGGCTTATGCCGCTTCGAGCGAGGAGCTGGCTTTGTCCGGCCAAGGTGTGGATAGCGCCCCGAACTCGGTCTTCCGAACTAGGGGCTTCGCCCAAATTTAAAATTATAGAGTTCTATGGCTAAGTGAGAGTGTTCATGCATTATAGTCCGATTGCCTGGTTCGTTGTGCCGAGTGCCTCCCTCGAAGGACCCAACTATGGGAAAAAGAGCGCTCAGGTTTATCCCGAACACCCCAGCACTAGTGGCACGGGGGCAGAAGCCGACGACTGGCCATCTCTCAATTTTTGATAAACGGCCGCACAGAAAGTAATATTTTAAATTCAATAAGCATTGCTTAGCGCATATGAACAAGTTTTCAGTGCACAGGATAAACACGAGCGAGTTCATTCAAACATCACATCCTTGGTACATTCATCCGCCATAAGGCGGGCACCTGCAAGAACATCCTTGTAGTAGTTCTTGGGCTTGCGATGCTCCTTCCCCGGCGGCGGCCCGTCCTTCACAAGCTTCTCACCGTCCAGCTTACCCTAGTGCACCTTTGCACGGGCAAGGGCCCGATGGGCACCTTCGATGCAGACGGAGCGCTTGATGACCTCAAGCCTCGGACAGGCCTCCACCAGCCGCCGCACCAGCCCGAAATAGCTCCCAGGCAGGGCCTCTCCGGGCCACAGCCGAACTATGAAGCCCTTCATGGCCTGCTTGGCCGCCTTGCGGAGCTCGACCAGCTGTTTCAGCTGGTCGCTCAAGGGCACAGGGTGTCCGGCCTCAGAATACTGAGACCAGAACACCTTCTCCGTCGAGCTACCCTCTTCAGCTCGGTAGAATGCGGCGGTGTCGGATACGCTGTGGGGAAGATCTGCGAATGCCCCTAGAGAGCTCTGGATTCGGGTAAGTAACAGGTAGTTCACTTTTATATTTGTGCTTTGCATAAAGAATGCCTTACCCGCTGCTATCTTCCTCATCTCCTCCAACTCTTGGAGGGCCTTTTGGGCTTCGGCCTTGGCAGACTTGGCAGCCTCTAGGGTCGTTGCAAGCTCGGATGCTTGCGCCTTCGACTCCAGCTCCAAACTCTCATGTTTTTTCATGAGAGCCTGAAGCTCCTGCTGTACCTCGTCGACCTGAGCCCCAAGTCTGTCTCGCTCGGTGCGCTCCGCGGCCATTTTCTTTTCAGCCTCAGACAGCGCCTGCTTAAGGGTCGCCACCTCAGTCGTGGCCCCTACAATAAGCAGTACAATCTTGTTACTCTTTTTTGCAATCAAGCCTTTTTATAGGCACTTTTTCTGTAAGGTATTTCTTACCTTCTTCCTCCTCGAGCCGCCGCTTGGCAAGGCCGAGCTCTTGCTCGGTCCGCTCGAGGTCCTGCTGCAGGACACCCACCTCCGCAGTCAGTGCGGCGGTGGATGGCAGCGAAGCCTGCATACGCATATTGACTCTTTTTTTAGACTCCTGCAAAATTTAATAGATCCTCTATTCGGCTTTTCTTTCCGAACGCCAAACAGAGCATCAGGGGCTACTGTCTATGCGGTAATATTTTTACATATTTTTACTTACCTCGAACCTGTTAGAAGGCTAGCGCCAGCTTCAGTCAGTCCACTTTTGGTGGACTGAACCTTCTGGATCACCGTACTCATAATAGTACGGTGCCCCTCATCGATGGAGGCATCGTCAAGCACCTCCAGCAGATTGTCCGGCACCTCCGATTGGACGGAGGCCGCCGGCTCAGAAGGCTTGCTCCTCTTGGAAGGAGTTCGCCTACCGCGGTCTGGAACTGTGGAAGATTCCGGCATGGTGTCCGGCACGAAGCCGGACTGAGAGCCCTAGGGAGCCTTATCCCCTTCACTCCTGGAGTCCGGGAGGTTGCCTTGCGGCTCCTCCGGGACCTCCTCCTCCTACCCCGGAGCTTGTCGCGACGCCACTTCGGCGTCGTCTGCAGTGCGGGGGGAGACAGCGGGCGGAACTGAGTTCACGTCCGATGAGTCCAGGGAGCCGCCCGACGATTCGTCGAATTCGGCCCGGGGCGGACTACATAATTACATTCGACATTAGGGAAAGTTGTGCAACAAAGGAACATCATGAGGTACTCTGATATCCGAACTTACGATTTCGCCGGACGCTTGGCCCTGTTTGGCCACTCCTCTTTGCCCTCTTCGGCGTTGGGGGCGTAGTCCGGCGGAGGGGTCTTCCTTTTCCTAGACCCCTCGGCCTCCCCCGTCGGGGCGGCCTTCCTCTTCTCTCCTCCCTCCGCTGGGGGGAGAGTTTTCTTCTTCCTCCTCCTCGTTTTCATGGGAGGAGGGCGTCTCGGACTCGTCAGATGACGAGTCCGACACCACCATGTTGCGGGCACTCTTTCGAGTCCCTGTGGTCTTCTTCTTCTTGGCCTTCTTCTCCGGCACCACATAAGGCGCCGGAACCAGCAGCTTCTCTAGTAGAGCTGGGGCTGGGTCTTCGGGCAGCGGAGCCGGACAGTTAATCGGTCCGGATATCGCCCGCCAAGCCTGTCAAAGGTAAGGGAGTTTAGATCCCGCATAGAGTCAAACTATGAAAAAAAAGCTTAACATCCTGTAAAAGGTGTAGATGGCATACCTCGCTAGCGTGACGCTGCGAGCTGTATCCGCGGTCCTCGAAAGCAGATGCGGGAGCCTCGGCGCCCTGGAATAGCATCTTCCAGGCGTCTTCGTACATCGTATCGAAGAGCCTGCTGAGGGTTTGATGTTGCGCCGGGTCGAACTCCCACAGATTAAAATCCCGTTGCTGGCACGGGAGGATCTGGTGGACGAGCATAACCTGGATTACATTAACAAGCCGGACTGGCTTGTTCACCAGGGACTGGATGCATGTTTGCAATCCGGTCACCTCTTTTTCGTCACGCCACGACAAGCCCGTCTCTTTCCAGGACATAAGCTGCGTGGGGGGTCCGGATCGGAACTCGGGGGTTGCGGTCCATTTCGGATCGCGCGGCTCGGTGATATAAAACCACCCGGATTGCCATCCCTTTAGGGTCTCCACGAAAGAGCCCTCGAACCATAGGACGTTGGCCATCTTGCCCGCCATGGTGCCTCTGCACTCCGCCTGGCTGCCACGCACCACCTTGGGCTTGACGTTGAAGGTCTTGAGCCAGAGGCCGAAATGAGGGCGGACACGGAGAAAAGCCTCGCACACGACGATAACGCCGAGATGTTGAGGATGAAGTTCGGAGCCAGATTGTGGAAATCCAGGACGTAGTAGAACATGAGCCCCCGGACAAATGGGTGGAGTGGAAAACCTAGTCCGCGGAGGAAGTGGGGGAGAAATACTACCCTCTCATGGGGCCTTGGGGTGGGGAGAAGCTGCCCCTCTTCGGGAAGCCGGTGCGCGATGTCCTTGGACAGGTATCCCGCCTTCCTTAGCTTCTTGACTTTACCCTCCATGGCAGAGGAGACCATCCACTTGCCTCCCGCTCCGGACATTGCTGGAGAAGGTTGAGGTGGGAAGTGCGGGCTTGGGCGCTGGAGCTCGGGTGCGCAGGAGATGGATAGGCAAAGGAGGAAGAAGGCGTAGGTAAAAAGGTGGATCCTTGTCCCATTATATGGGCGGATGCGGTTGTGCGTCCCCACCTGCCTAGTAAAACTCGCTTGCCTCCCAAGCGCAGTGATAAGTGGCGCGGTTGGGTTACCCACGTTCGTATTGATGAGAATCCCGTAAAAGGGGGGTACACGATCTCTGCTTTGACAAGACGTGCGAAGGAAACCACCTCGCAAAACATGTTGAGGTGGAAAAGTGAAAACGATTCGAGTGAAGGACTTGGCTGTAGTGTGATGACGCACTGCGGAATACGTCAGCAGATTTGATTTGTGTTAATATTATTCTCTCTATGGCAATATGTGGTAGTTATTTTGCAGAGCCGGACACTACTCTTGGTGTTTACAATCTTCTATGAAGGACTTGGAGGAGGAACCCGCCTTGCAATGCCGAAGACAATTTGCGCGCCGGACTCGTCGTCATTGAAGCCTAGTTCAGGGGCTACTGAGGGAGTCCTGGATTAGGGGGTGTTCGGGTAGCCGGACTATACCTTCAGCCGGACTCCTGGACTATGAAGATACAAGATTGAAGACTTCGTCCCGTGTCCGGATGGGACTTTCCTTGGCATGGAAGGCAAGCTTGGCGATGCGGATATTCAAGATCTCCTACCATTGTAACCGACTCTATGTAACCCTAACCCTATCCGGTGTCTATATAAACCGGAGGGTTGTAGTCCGTATGCAATCAACTCCATATACAACAATCATACCATAGGCTAGCTTCTAGGGTTTAGCCTCCTTGATCTCGTGGTAGATCTACTCTTGTACTACCCATATCATCAATATTAATCAAGTAGGACGTAGGGTTTTACCTCCATCAAGAGGGCCCGAACCTGGGTAAAACATCGTGTTCCCTGCCTCCTGTTACCATCCGGCCTAGACACACAGTTCGGGACCCACTACCCGAGATCCGCCGGTTTTGACACCGACATCCGGCTCTGCAAAATAAGTTTCCACATATTGCCATAGAGAGAATAATATTTACACAAATCTAATCTGCTGACGTATTTCGTAGCATGACATCACACCACGGCCAAGTCTTTATTCGAATCATTTTACTGTCCCACCTCAGCGTGTTTAGCGAGGCGGTTTCCTTGCCACGTCTTGTCAAAGCAGAGATCGTGTCCCCTTATTCTGGGACTCTCATCAATACGGGCGTGGGTAACCCAACCGTACCCGTTGGTATGTTTTCTCGATCAAAGGCGAGTCCCAAACGGTCACGGGGAGGGCCCTTGGTATTCAACCTCTTATAAAGAGACCAAGGCCTTACTCCTTTCTTTCGATCTCAAACGAGTTCGCCCTTCGCCTCGAGTTCCAACACCCAAGGCTCCAGATTTCAGGCGCTTTGGACCTTCGACAATGTCCGGTTCCGACCTTCGAGGCCGATGGATGCCCTCCTCCGTCACAGAGGAGGATGTGCTGAAGTTGAGAGAGGCCAGGTTCTTGACCGGCAAAATCTGGTATAGGTTGCTTGCTCAAGGGAAGGTCATTCCCACTCCCAAGCCTAGTGAGAGTGTGGTGTTCATGTCTCACTTCCTTCGGGGGCTAGGTTTCCCGACGGATCCCTTCGTGAGGGGGCTCATATTTTATTATGGGCTGGAATTTCACGACTTAGCTCCGGAGTCCATCCTCCTTATTTCCTCATTCATCGTCGTGTGTGAAGCCTTCCTCCGTATTACTCCTCACTTCGTACTATGGCTCAAGACCTTCAAAGTAGAGCCAAAGATGATCGAGGGACGGCACGCGGAGTGCGGAGGTGCTTTTATAAGCAAGAATGCTGGTGCTCCATGGCCCGAGGGCTCTTTTCAAGAGGAGTCCAGCTTATGGCAACAAGAGTGGTTTTACATCACCGTTCCCAGGGGCACCAAGTGGGTGGCTCCACCTGCCTTTCGCTCGGGTCCCCCACCACAGTAGTGTCATGGGTCAATGAAGGACTGGACTGGGGGCCATCCAAGGACGTGCCCTTATTGCAGGGCCGCATTCGAGATCTCCTAGAAAGAGATATCAGTCTGGTCGTGGTGACACAGGTTATGCTAATTCGCCGAGCTCTGCCCTGCAAACGTCGCCCCCTCCACCTGTGGGAGTTCAATCCGGAGGGACCACGAGCTCTCCAACATTTTATGGGCGCGACGCCCATGGAGATGTACAAATTGTTCTTCAGATCACAAGCAATGTGTCCGGACTTGACCAAGGACGCAGGTCTGAGGAAATTATACCTGCTTCAAGGAGGTTTAATATTTCCTTTCTTACCACCTCTTTCATCTTAGGATTTAGCCGTCGTTGGTGATCAATAACTGGTTTGGCGTCTTTCTCCAAATTTATTTTGTGTTGACATAGAGTGGGACTAATGCCCTTAAGATCATCAAGAGTATATCCAATAGCAGCACGGTGCTTCTTTAGAGTTTTCAATAATTTCTCTTCTTCATGCTCTGAAAGGTTAGCACTAATAATAACAGCATATATCTTCTTTTCATCAAGATAAGCATATTTAAGAGTATCAGGCAATGGTTTAAGCTCAAACACGGGATCACCCTTGGGTGGAGGAGGATCCCCTAGAATTTCAACAAGCAAGTTGTGTTTCAAAATAGGTCCCTGTTTAAAGAATACTTCATCTATTTCCCTTCTTTCATTCATGAACATATCATTTTCATAGTCTAGCAAATATTGTTCTAAATGATCAGTAGGAGGCACAGCAATAGAAGCAAGACCGATAATTTCATCTTTACTAGGCAATTCTTTATCATGGGGTTGTCTATGAAACTTAGCAAAATTAAACTCATGATACATATCCCCTAAACCAACAGAAACAATATCCTTATTGCAGTCTATCTTAGCATTAACAATATTCAAGAAGGGTCTACCAAATATAATGGGACAAAAGTCATCTTGTGGGGAACTGAGAACAAGAAAATCAACAGGGTATTTAACTTTCCCACACAAGACTTCAACATCTCTAACAATCCCAACTGGTGAAATAGTATCTCTATTGGCAAGCTTAATTGTAACGTCAATCTCTTCATCTCAGCAGGTGCAATATCATGCATAATTTCTTTGTATAAGGAATGAGGTATTGCACTTGCACTAGCACCCATATCACATAAGCCATGATAGAAATGATCTCCTATTTTAACATAAATAACAGGCATGCCTACAGCAGGTCTGTGTTTATTTTTAGCATCAGGTCTAGCAATTCTAGCAGCTTCATTGCAGAAATAAATAACATGCCCATCAATAGTATCGTCCAAGAGATTGTTAACCATAGCAACACTAGGTTCAACTTTAATTTTCTCAGGGGGTTTAGGTGTCTTAATATTACTCTTGTTAACCACAGTTGAAGCTTTAGCATGATCCTTTATTCTAACAGGGAAAGGTGGTTTCTCAATATAAGCAGTAGGAACAACAGGATCATTATAAGTGATAGTCTTTTCTTCAAATTTAATAGGTGCAACTACTTTTACTTCAATGGGAGGATTATATTTAAACCACTTCTCCTTAGGGAGATCAACATGAGTAGCAAAGGATTCACAGAAAGAAGCTACTATCTCAGAGTCAAGTCCATATTTAGTGCTAAATTCACGGAAAACATCGGTATCCGTAAAAGATTTAACACAATCAAACTTAGGTGTTATACCTGACTCCTTACCTTCGTCGAGGTCCCAATCTTCAGAGTTGCGTTTAATTCTTTCCAATAAATCCCATTTGAATTCAATAGTCTTCATCATAAAAGATCCAGTACAAGAAGTATCGAGCATGGAGCGATTACTGAGAGAAAGCCGAGCATAAATTTTTTGAATAATCATTTCTTTTGAGATCTCATGATTGGGGCATGAATATAACATTGACTTAAGCCTCCCCAAGCTTGAGTGATG
The DNA here is from genome assembly GCF_018294505.1 of Triticum aestivum. Classification (NCBI taxonomy): domain Eukaryota; kingdom Viridiplantae; phylum Streptophyta; class Magnoliopsida; order Poales; family Poaceae; genus Triticum; species Triticum aestivum. The sequence goes on from NC_057812.1 coordinate 664,090,245, forward strand.
CTTTCTCCTTCGCGAGGCCAAAAATAATATGTATAATTACTATCACGATGAACAAGATGCATAGGATAAACCTTCTGATGAAATTCCAATTTCAATCGTTGGTAGTTCCATGATCCAATATCATCACATAGCCTCAACCATGTCAATGCATCTCCCTTCAAAGATAAAGGGAAGACCTTCTTCTTGATAACATCATTGGGCATACCTGCAAGCTTAAATAATCCACAAACTTCATCCACATAGATTAAGTGCAAATTGAGATGTAATGTTTCATCACCTATGAAAGGATTATCTAGCAGTTTCTCTATCATACCCAAAGGAATTTCAAAGTAAACATTTTTCAGTAGGTTCAGTAGGTTGAGGAGCAAATCTTTGCTCTACTGGTCGAGGTGAAGATACCCCGAACAAGCCCCTCAAAGGATTATGTTCCATAGTAACAAGTGACGATAAATTTCAGCACACTATATAAATTTTTCCTTACCAAATTCCACCTACCAAAGGCTCTTCACTCCCCGAAAACGGCGCCAGAAAAGAGTCTTGATGACCCACAAGTGTAGGGGATCTATCATAGCCTTTTCGATAAGTAGCAAGTGATAAAAGTAAATAAGGTGCAGCATGATGGCCCAATCCTTTTTGTAGCAAAGGACAAGCCTGGACAAACTCTTATATGAAGGAAATCGCTCTCGAGGACACATGGGAATTATCGTCAAGCTAGTTTTCATCACGTTCATATGATTCGCGTTTGGTACTTTGATAATTTGACATGTGGGTGGACCGGTGCTTGGGTACTATCCTTACTTGGACAAGCATGCCACTTATGATTAACCCCCGTTGCAAGCATCCGTAACTACAACAGAAGTATAAAGGTAAACCTAACCATAGCATGAAACATATGGATCCAAATCAGCCCCTTATGAAGCAACGCATAAACTAGGGTTTAAGCTTATGTCACTCTAGCAACCCATCATCTACTTATTACTTCCCAATGCCTCCCTATAGGCCCAAACAATGGTGAAGTGTCATGTAGTCGACGTTCACATAACACCACTAGAGGGATGAAAACATACATCTCATCAAAATACCGAACGAATACCAAATTCACATGACTACTTATAGCAAGACTTCTCCCATGTCCTCAGGAACAAACGTAACTACTCACAAAGCATATTCATGTTCATAATCATAGGGGTATTAATATGCATAATGGATTTGAACATATGATCTTCCACCAAGTAAACCAACTAGCATCAACTACAAGGAGTAATCAACACTACTAGCAACCCACAGGTACCAATCTGAGGTTTGGATACAAAGATTGGATACAAGAGATGAACTAGGGTTTGAGATGAGATGGTGCTGGTGAAGATGTTGATGGAGATTGACCTCCTCCCGATGAGAGGATCGTTGGTGATGAAGTGGTGATGATTTCCCCCTCCCGGAGGAAGTTTCCCCGGCAGAACAGCTCTGCCGGAGCCCTAGATTGGTTCCGCCAAGGTTCCGCCTCATGGCAGTGGAGTTTCTTCCCCAAAGCTTGCTTATGATTTTTTTTCTCGACGAAAGTCTCCATATAGCCAAATATGGGCATCGGAGGGCCACCAGGGGGCCCACGAGGCAGGGGGCGCGCCCAGGGGGGTAGGGCGCGCCCCCCACCATCGTGGATGGTGGGTGGCCCCCTCTGGTGCTTTCTTAGCTTAGTATTTTTTATATATTCTGAAAATAACTCCCGTGGAGTTTCAGGACTTTTGGAGATGTGCAGAATAGGTCTCTAATATTTGCTCCTTTTCCAGCCCAGAATTACAGTTGCCAGCATTCCCCCTCTTCATGTAAACCTTGTAAAATAAGAGATAATAGGCATAAGTATTGTGACATAATGTGTAATAACAGCCCATAATGCAATAAATATCGATATAAAAGCATGATGCAAAATGGACGTATCATTATGTAATATAGTGCTTGTGACTCTTAAAAATTTACCTCCTGTGCGGCCGTTTATGAAATCTGAGGGTTAGCCAGTTGTCGGCTTCTACCCCCACGTAGATAGTACGGGGGTGTTCGGGATAAATCTAAACACTCTTTACTCCACATTCTGGTCCTTAATGGAGGTGTTTAGCGCAACGAACAAGGCAATCAGACTATACGACTTTTATCGCCCTCACTTAGCCAAGAGTTTGACAATGAGAGTTTTGGCGAAGCCCCTGGTATTCGGAAGGCCGAACTAGGGGCTCTATACACACCTGATCGGATAAAAACCGATTCCTCATGTAAAGCGGGAAAAATCTCTAAGGATTTGAAACCTCTCGAGCAGCTGACTAGCTCTCGCTGCATCATGACAGTCGGTTTTCAACTTTCTCTACTGAGGTGCTCATCTGGAAGAACGAGGACACAATCGCAGTAGTTCTCCCTTTACTACCCTAGCCGATATAGCGGAACGTAAGGTAGTAAGCACTGGAGCCGGGCAACCCAACTATTTACCAAAGACATGATTCGGAGCCGATGCATATAATGTTATAAGTTCGGGGTGCCGAAATGTACTATAAAAAGTGTTCGGACTTTGTTGACGTATTGCGGGGAGCGATGAAGCCCCTGGCGAAGTAATACGTACCAGAGTATATGGGTGCGATGAGTAATAAATACAGAGGTAAGGAAAAAATCAAGGAATAAGCTGACGCTGCCAAATATTTTTCATTGTAATTTGATTAATACGTCGAGGTGTACTTGTGCAAGCAATGCGATGAGCAAGTGAGGCTATTTAACATGCCATGACGAAGAGCGAGCTACATGCTGGTATGTAAAAAAGGTATAGCAATCATTAGCAGAGACCACCTGGGGATTCCCTTGTACGTCAAAGCTCCTTGCCTCCTTGGTGTATCCCTCCCGTGATCGGTCCGATGATCAGGTTACTAGAAAAAGCCTCGAGAAGAGAAAAAACCCGAAATGAAAAAGAAAAAGTGAAGGTGTGCGGATCCAGGGTTGGTCGAGCCGCACCGTGGATCACGGGCTAGCTATGCCTCCATCAATGCCCATGGAATTTTGAGTGCATAGTTATGTACGCGCGGTACGAATGTCGTTGTTTGATTGGGACTGGTGAAGGAAATATGCCCTAGAGGCAATAATAAAGTTATTATTTATTTCCTTATATCAAGATAAATGTTTATTATTCATGCTAGAATTGTATTAACCGGAAACATAATACATGTGTGAATACATAGACAAACAGAGTGTCACTAGTATGCCTCTACTTGAGTAGCTCGTTGATCAAAGATGGTTATGTTTCCTAACCATAGACATGAGTTGTCATTTGATTAACGGGATCACATCATTAGGAGAATGATGTGATTGACTTAACCCATTCCGTTAGCTTAGCACTTGATCATTTAGTTTGTTGCAATTGCTTTCTTCATGACTTATACATGTTCCTATGACTATGATATTATGCAACTCCCGTTTACCGTAGGAACACTTTGTGTGCTACCACAAGTCACAACGTAACTGGGTGATTATAAAGGTGCTCTATAGGTGTCTCAGAATGGTTGGCGTATTTCGATATTAGGAATTGTCACTCCGATTGTCGGAGAGGTATCTCTGGGCCCATTCGGTAATACACATCACTTAAGCCTTGCAAGCATTGCAACTAATGATTTAGTTGCGGGTTGATGTATTATGGAACGAGTTAAGAGACCTGTGGTAACGAGATTGAACTAGGTATTGAGATACCAACGATTGAATCTCGGGCAAGTAACATAGCGATGACAAAGGGAACAACGTATGTTGTTATGCGGTTTGACCGATAAAGATCTTCGTAGAATATGTAGGAGCCAATATGAGCATCTAGGTTCCGCTATTGGTTATTGACCAGAGACATGTCTCGGTCATGTCTACATATTTCTCGAACCCGTAGGGTCCGCACGCTTAATGTTTCAATGATGGTTATATTATGAGTTTATGAGTTTTGATGTACCGAAGGTTGTTCGGAGTCCCGGATGTGATCACGGACATGACGAGGAGTCTCGAAATGGTCGAGACATAAAGATTGATATATTGGAAGCCTATATTTGGATATCGGAATTGTTCCGGGTGAAATCGGGGTTTTACCGGAGTACCGGGGGTTACCGGAACCTCCCTGGGGGCTTAATGGGCCTACATGGGCCTTAGTGGAAATAGAGGGAAGCAAGGGGGGTGTGGGGCGCTCCCCCCCAAGGCCCAAACCGAATTAGTTTAGGGCAAGGGGGCCAGCCCCCTCTTTCCTTCTCCTCCTCTCCCTTTCCTTCCCCCTCTCCTACTCCTACTAGGAATAGGAGGAATCCTACTCCTAGTGGGAGTAGGACTCCCCCTTGGCGCGCCTCTACCTGGCCGGCCGCCTCCTCCCCTTGCTCCTTTATATACGTGGCCAGGGGGCACCCCATAGACACAACAGTTGATCTCTTGATCTCTTAGCCGTGTGCGGTGCCCCCCTCCACCATAGTCCACCTCGATAATACTGTAGCGGTGCTTAGGAGAAGCCCTGCGTTGGTAGAACATCAACATCGTCACCATGCCGTCGTGCTAACGAAACTACTATGATCCCCAACATTGGCATCCGAGCCAGGTTTTCTGCGTAGATGTCATATGCACGAGTAGAACACAAGTGAGTTGTGGGCGATATAAGTCATACTGCTTACCAGCATGTCATACTTTGGTTCGGCGGTATTGTTGGATGAAGCGGCCCGGACCGACATTACGTGTACGCTTACACGAGACTGGTTCTACCGACGTGCTTTGCACACAGGTGGCTAGCGGGTGTCAGTTTCTCCAACTTTAGTTGAACCGAGTGTGGCTACGCCCGGTCCTTGCGATGGTTAAAACAACACCAACTTGACAAACTGTCGTTGTGGTTTTGATGTGTAGGTAAGAACGGTTCTTGCTAAGCCCGTAGCAGCCACGTAAAACTTGCAACAACAAAGTAGAGGACGTCTAACTTGTTTTTGCAGGGCATGTTGTCATGTGATATGGTCAAGACATGATGCTAAACTTTATTGTATGAGATGATCATGTTTTGTAACCGAGTTATCGGCAACTGGCAGGAGCCATATGGTTGTCGCTTTATTGTATGCAATGCAATCGCCCTGTAATGCTTTACTTTATCACTAAGCGGTGGCGATAGTCGTAGAAGCATAAGTTGGTGAGACGACAACGATGCTACGATGGAGATCAAGGTGTCGCGCCGGTGATGATGGTGATCATGACGGTGCTTCGGAGATGGAGATCACAAGCACAAGATGATGATGGCCATATCATATCACTTATATTGATTGCATGTGATGTTTATCTTTTATGCATCTTATCTTGCTTTGATTGACAGTAGCATTATAAGATGATCTCTCACTAAATTATCAAGGTACAAGTGTTCTCCCTGAGTATGCACCATTGCGAAAGTTCTTCGTGCTGAGACACCACGTGATGATCGGGTGTGATAGGCTCTACGTTCAAATACAACGGGTGCAAAACAGTTGCACAAGCAGAATACTCAGGTTAAACTTGACGAGCCTAGCATATAACAGATATGGCCTCGGAACACTGAGACCGAAAGGTCGAGCGTGAATCATATAGTAGATATGATCAACATAGTGATGTTCACCATTGAAACTACTCCATCTCACGTGATGGTCGGACATGGTTTAGTTGATATGGATCACATGATCACTTAGAGGATTAGAGGGATGTCTATCTAAGTGGGAGTTCTTAAGTAATATTATTAATTGAACTTAAATTTATCATGAACTTAGTCATGGTAGTATTAGCATATCTACGTTGTAGATCAATAGCTTGCGTTTAGCTCCCCTGTTTTATTTTTGATATGTTCCTAGAGAAAACTAAGTTGAAAGATGTTAGTAGCAATGATGCGGATTGGATCCGTGATCTGAGGTTTATCCTCATTGCTGCACAGAAGAATTATGTCCTTGATGCACCGCTAGGTGACAAACCTATTGCAGGAGCAGATGCAGATGTTATGAACGTTTGGCTAGCTCAATATGATGACTACTTGATAGTTTAGTGCACCATGCTTAAACATCTTAGAATCGGGACTTCAAAGACGTTTTGAATGTCATGGACCATATGAGATGTTCTAGGAGTTGAAGTTAATATTTCAAGCAAATACCCGAGTTGAGAGATATGAAGTCTCCAACAAGTTCTATAGCTAAAAGATGGAGGAGAATAGCTCAAGCAGTGAGCATGTGCTCAGATTGTCTGGGTACTACAATCGCTTGAATCAAGTGGGAGTTCATCTTCCAGATAAAATAGTGATTGACAAAATTCTCTAGTCACAATCACCAAGTTAGTAGAACTTCGTGATGAACTATAGTATGCAAGGGATGACGAAAACGATTCCCGAGCTTTTCATTATGATGAAATCGATGAAGGTAGAAATCAAGAAAGAGCATCAAGTGTTGATGATTAACAAGACCACTAGTTTCAAGAAAAAGGCAAAGGGAAAGAAAGGGAACTTCAAGAAGAACAGCAAGCAAGTTGCTGCTCAAGTGAAGAAGCCCAAGTCTGGACCTAAGCATGAGACTAAGTGCTTCTACTGCAAAGGGACTGGTCACTGGAAGCGGAACTGCCCCAAGTATTTGGCGGATAAGAAGGATGGCAAAGTGAACAAATGCTATATTTGATATACATGTTATTGATGTGTACTTTACTAGTGTTTATAGCAACCCCTCGGTATTTGATACTGGTTCAGTTGCTAAGAGTAGTAACTTGAAACGGGAGTTGCAGAATGAACAGAGACTAGTTAAGGGTGAAGTGATGATGTGTGTTCGAAGTGGTTCCAAGATTGATATGATCATCATCGTACACTCCCTACACTTTCGGGATTAGTGTTGAACCTAAATAAGTGTTATTTGGTGTTTGCGTTGAGCATGAATATGATTTTATCATGTTTATTGCAATACATTTATTCATTTAAGTTAGAGAATAATTGTTATTCTGTTTACATGAATAAAACCTTCTATGGTTATGCACCCAATGAAAATGGTTTGTTGAATCTCGATCGTAGTGATACACATATTCATAATATTGAAGCCAAAAGATGCAAAGTTAATAATGATAGTGCAACTTATTTGTGGCACTGCCGTTTAGGTCATATTAGTGTAAAGCGCATGAAGAAAATCCATGCTGATGGGCTTTTGGAATCACTTGATTATGAATCAGTTGATGCTTGCGAACCATGCCTCATGGGCAAAGATGACTAAGACTTTGTTCTCTAGAACAATGGAGCGAGCAACTGACTTATTGGATATAATACATACTGATGTATGAGGTACGATGAGTGTTGAGGCTCGTGGCGGGTATCATTATTTTTCTGACCTTCACAGATGATTTGAGCAGATATGGGTATATCTACTTGAAGAAACGTAAGTCTGAAACATTTGAAAAGTTCAAAGAATTTCAGAGTGAAGTGGAAAATCATCGTAACAAGAAAATAAAGTTTCTACGATCTGATCGCAGAGGCGAATATTTGAGTTACGAGTTTGGCCTTCAATTAAAACAATGTGGAATAGTTTCACAAAACTCATGCTACCTGGAACACCACAGCGTAATGGTGTGTCTGAACGTCGTAACCGTACTTTATTAGATATGGTGCGATCTATGATGTCTCTTACCGATTTACCACTATCATTTTGGGGTTATGCATTAGAGACATCTACATTCACGTTAAATAGGGCACCATCTAAATCCGTTGAGACAACACCGTATGAACTATGGTTTGGCAAGAAACCTAAGCTGTCGTTTCTTAAAGTTTGAGGTTGCAATGCTTATGTGAAAAAGTTTCAACCTGATAAGCTCAAACCCAAATCGGAGAAGTGTGTCTTCATAGGATACCCAAAAGAAAATGTTGGGTACACCTTCTATCATAGATCCGAAGACAAGATATTCATTGCTGAGAATGGATCCTTTCAAGAGAAGGAGTTTCTCTCGAAAGAAGTGAGTGGGAGGAAAGTAGAACTTGATGAGGTAACTATACCTGCTCCCTTATTAGAAAGTAGTTCATCACAAAAATCTGTTTCTGTGACTCCTACACCAATTAGTGAGGTAGCTAATGATGATGATCATGTAACTTTAGATCAAGTTACTACCGAACCTCGTAGGTCAACCAGAGTGAGATCCGCACCAGAGTGGTATGGTAATCCTGTTCTGGAGGTCATGTTAATTGACCATGACGAACCTACGAAATATGAGGAAGCGATAATGAGCCCAGATTCCGTGAAATGGCTTGAGGTCATGAAATCTGAGATGGGATCCATGTATGAGAACAAAGTGTGGACTTTGTTTGACTTGCCCGATGATCGGCAAGCCATAGAAAATAAATGGATCTTCAAGAGGAAGACAGACGCTGATAGTAGTGTTAGTATCTACAAAGCTAGAATTGCCGCAAAAGGTTTTCGACAAGTTCAAGGTGTTGACTGCGATGAGAGTTTCTCCCTCGTATCTATGCTTAAGTCTGTCTGAATCATGTTAGCAATTGCCACATTTTATGAAATCTGGCAAATGGATAAACAAAACTACATTCCTTAGTGGATTTATTAAAGAAGAGTTGTATATGATGCAACAAGAAAGTTTTGTCAATCCTGAAGGTGCTAACAAAATATGCAAGCTCCAGCGATCCATCTATGGACTGGTGCAAGCATCTCGGAGTTGGAATATACGCTTTGATAAGTTGATCAAAGCATATAGTTTTATACAGACTTGTGGTGAAGCATGTATTTACAAGAAAGTGAGTGGGAGCACTACAGCATTTCTGATAAGTATATGTGAATGACATATTGCTGATCGGAGATAATGTAGAATTATTCTGCAAAGCATAAAGGAGTGTTTGAAAGGAGTTTTTCAAAGAAAGACCTCGGTGAAGCTGCTTACATATTGAGCATCAAGATCTATAGAGATAGATCAAGATGCTTGATAAGTTTTTCAATGAGTACATACCTTGGCAAGATTTTGAAGTAGTTCAAAATGGAACAGACAAACAAAAGTTCTTGCCTGTGTTACAAGGAGTGAAACTGAGTAGGACTCAAAGCCCGACCATGGCAGAAGATAGAAAGAGAATGAAAGTCATTCCCTATGCCTTGGCCATAGGTTCTATAAAATATGCCATCCTGTGTACCAGATCTATTGTATACCCTACACTGTTTTTGGCAAGGGAGTACAATAGTGATCTAGGAGTAGATCACTGGACAGCGGTCAAAATTATCCTTAGTGGAATAAGGATATGTTTCTCGATTATGGAGGTGACAAAAAGGTTCGCCGTAAAGGGTTACGTCGATGCAAATTTTGACACAGATCCAGATGACTCTAAATCTCAATCTGGATACATATTGAAAGTGGGAGCAATTAGCTAGAGTAGCTCTGTGCAGAGCATTGTTGACATAGAAATTTGGAAAATACTTACGGATCTGAATGTGGCAGACCTGTTGAGTAAACTTCTCTCACAAGCAAAACATGATCACACCTTGGTACTCTTTGGGTGTTAATCACATAGCGATGTGAACTAGATTATTGACTCTAGTAAACCCTTTGGGTGTTGGTCACATGTCGATGCGAACTATAGGTGTTAATCACATGGTGATGTGAACTATTGGTATTAAATCACATGGCGATGTGAACTAGATTATTGACTCTAGTGCAAGTGGGAGACTGAAGGAAATATGCCCTAGAGGCAATAATAAAGTGATTATTTATTTCCTTATATCATGATAAATGTTTTTTGTTCATGCTAGAATTGTATTAATCGGAAACTAAATACATGTGTGAATACATAGACAAACAGAGTGTCACTAGTATGCCTCTACTTGACTAGCTCGTTGATCAAAGATGGTTATGTTTTCTAACCATAGACATGAGTTGTCATTTGATTAACGGGATCACATCATTAGGAGAATGATGTGATTGACTTGACCCATTCCATTAGCTTAGCACTTGATTGTTTAGTTTGTTGCTATTGCTTTCTTCATGACGTATACATGTTCCTATGACTATGAGATTATGCAACTACCGTTTACCGGAGGAACACTTTGTGTGCTACCAAACATCACAACGTAACTGGGTGATTATAAAGTTGCTCTACAGGTGTCTCCGAAGGTACTTGTTGGGTTGGCGTATTTCGAGATTAGGATTTGTCACTCCTATTGTCGGAGAGGTATCTCTGGGCCCACTCGGTAATACACATCACTTAAGCCTTGCAAGCATTGCAACTAATGAGTTAGTTGCGGGTTGATGTATTATGGAACGAGTAAAGAGACCTGCTGGTAACGAGATTGAACTAGGTATTGAGATACCAACGATCGAATCTCAGGCAAGTAACATACCGATGACAAAGGGAACAACGTATGTTGTTATGCGGTTTGACCGATAAAGATCTTTGTAGAATATGTAGGAGCCAATATGAGCATCCAGGTTCCGCTATTGGTTATTGACCGGAGACGTGTCTCGGTCATGTCTACATAGTTCTCGAACCCGTAGGGTCCGCATGCTTAACGTTTCGATGACGGTTATATTATGAGTTTATGAGTTTTGATGTACCTAAGGTTGTTCGAAGTCTCGGATGTGATCACGGACATGACGAGGAGTCTCTAAATGGTCGAGACATAAAGATTGATATATCGGAAGCCTATATTTGGATATCAGAATTGTTCCGGGTGAAATCGGGGTTTTACTGCAGTACCGGGGGTTACCGGAACCTCCCCGGGGGCTTAATGGGCCTACATGGGCCTTAGTGGAAATAGAGGGAAGCAAGGGGAGTGTGCCCCCCCCCAAGGCCCAAACCGAATTAGTTTAGGGCAAGGGGGGCTGTCCCCCTCTTTCCTTCTCCTCCTCTCCCTTTCCTTCCCCCTCTCCTACTCCTAAGGAATAGGAGGAATCCTACTCCTAGTGGGACTAGGACTCCCCCTTGGTGCACCTCTCCCTGGCCGGCCGCCTCCTCCCCTTGCTCCTTTATATACGTGGCCAGAGGGCACCCCATAGACACAATAGTTGATCTCTTAATCTCTTAGCCGTGTGTGGTGCCCCCCTCCACCATAGTCCACCTCGATAATACTGTAGCGGTGCTTAGGCGAAGCCCTGCGTCGGTACAACATCAACATCGTCACCACGCCATCGTGCTGACGAAACACTCCCTCAACACTCGGCTGGATCGGAGTTAGAGGGACGTCATCGGGCTAAACGTGTGCTGAACTCGGAGGTGCCATACGTTCGGTACTTGATGGGTCGGATCGTGAAGACGTACGACTATATCAACCGCGTTGTGCTAATGCTTCCGCTTTCGGTCTACGAGGGTATGTAGACAACACTCTCCCTTCTCGTTGCTATGCATCACCATGATCTTGCATGTGTGTAGGAATTTTTTTGAAATTACTACGTTCCCCAACAACTGGGACGGAGGCCAAATTGCTAGTTAAGCTCTTGACGAGTTGGGTTGTCTTCCTGCAGGATAGTCTGGACTCTCTTAATGGTGTCCGAGGGGTCGGCCGCCGAATTAAGGTTCTGCTGGAAAAGGCCGCGCTGTACTTCTGCTTCTAAGGCCGTGGTATGCTCCTTGGTACGGAGGGAGCGTTCCGTATTTCCATTGATTGTTATGACGCCACATGGTCTGGGCATCTTTAGCTTGAGATAAGCATAGTGATGTACCGCATTGAATCGAGCAAATGCGGTTCGTCTAAGCAGTGCGTGATAGCCGCTGCGAAAGGGGATGATGTCGAAGATTAACTCCTCGCTTCCGAAGTTTTTCGGAGATCCAAAGACAACCTCTAGTGTGATTGAGCCCGTACAGGGGGCCTCTACGCCTGGTATGATGACTTTAAAGGTAGTCCTTGTGGGTTTGACCCATGATGGGTTAATGCCCATTTTGCGCACTGTATCCTGATAGAGCAGATTGAGGCTGCTGCCACCGTCCATGAGGACTCGCGTCAGGTGGAATCCATCAATGATTGGGTCTAGGACTAATGCGGCTGATCCGCCATGCCGAATACTGGTCAGATGATCCCGACGGTCAAAAGTGATCAGGCACGATTACCATGGATTGAATTTTGGGGCGACTGGCTCTATCGCATAGACGTCCCTGAGTGCGCGTTTGCGCTCCCTCTTGGGGATGTGTGTAGCATATATCATGTACACCATTTTGACCTGAGGGGGAAACTTCTTCTGTCCCCCTGTGTTTGGCTACAGGGGCTCCTCGTCATCGTCCTTGCTCTGTGATACCTTTTCCTTGTTCTTGGCATTTAACTTGCCGGCTTGCTTGAAAACCCAGCAATATTTGTTGGTATGGTTGGTTGGTTTGTCTGGGGTGCCATGGATTTGGTACGGACAGTCGAGTATGCGGTCTATGTTGGATGGTCCTTGATTGTTTCTTTTATACGGCTTTTCCCGCTGACCAGACTTGGAGCCGCTGAATCCGGCATTGACAGCAGTGTCATCGGTGTTGTCATCATTGCTTCGGTGTTTGTGTTTGCTGCGTCGGAGCTTGCCGTTGTTGTTCTTAACCTCAGAGGGGCCTGCCTCGTTGGCTGTGTTTTTGGTACGAGCCAACCAACTATCCTCACTCGCGCAAAAGCGGGTCATGAGTGCTGTGAGGGCTGCCATAGATTTCGGCTTTTCTTGGCCGAGGTGGCGGGCGAGCCATTCGTCACGGATGCTATGCTTAAAGGCCGCTAGGGCTTCGGCATCCGGACAGTCGACGATCTGGTTCTTTTTGGTTAGGAACCTAGTCCAAAATTTCCTGGCTGACTTTGCAGGTTGTTGGACTATGTGGCTTAAATCATCGACGTCTGGTGGTCGGACATATGTACCTTGGAAGTTGTCAAGGAAGGCTTCTTCCAAGTCCTCCCAACTGTCGATAGAGTTTTCAGGCAGGCTGTTTAACCAGTGCTGTCGTGGGTTTGTCACGGTAGATGTCCTTGTGAAAGGACTTAGTCGTGGAGCCATCGCAACGGGTTAGCTTAAAGGGGTTAAACCGGACAAGGGGACACGGGGAGTTTATACTAGTTCGGCCCCTTCGATGAAGGTAAAAGCCTACGTCTAGTTGTGATTGGTATTGCTGGGGTTTCGAAGGCTAGGGAGCGAATCCGCTTTGTCTGGCTCTCGAGTTGTTGCCTGTTGTCCCTGAACCAATGCCAGGTCGTCCCTTTATATACATAGGTTGACGCCTGCCGGTTGACAGAGTCCCGAAGCCAGATCATAAACGTGTCCGGTTCGGTCTCTATCCTTCCTATCTTACAATGCAATTACATAACAAGGTCGGTTTACATCTACAGGCCTTAACTCGCTTCTCGGCCTTGGGCCTTCATAAAGCGTCATCATTCTTATGTCTTCATGGGCTTCTAATCTTCATAAGGTTAACCCAGCTACCCCTGGCCGGTTTACGTCCAGTAGTAATATCCCCAACATTAGGCCCCAGATTGGTTTGAACATGTTCATGTCAATCTTCAATACTTAGAAAAATTCCTCCCTTGCATCTTCACCTTGATCTTGTAAACCGTCATGACGTCATACTTCAGGATCATGATAACCCGCCCTGACGTCATCTATCCGTTGAAGCTGAAGATTACCTTCATTAATGCATGTCCAGTCATCGAAGCGACACCATTATTAACTATCCGTTTTGAGCTCCTCGATTCCCGCACTTGTCGCCTTATTGCTCACCTTATAAATAGGGCCACGGTTCCTTATCATTTTTCCCCTCGTCTCGTTCGCTTCTTCTTCCTCCTCGCGACACCTCCGCACCTGAGCGCTGCCGCCATCGTCAAGCCTCGCCTCTGCCTCACCATTGGCCGCTGCATCAACCTGTTCGTACCAGAGTTCCGCAGCACACCTCCGCTGCTTCTGCGGCCGCAGTAAGTCCTTTCCTCCTTCCTTAGATTCATCAGGGTTTCCCTATTCTTTTTAGTTCTCTGAAGTTCATCAATGCTTCGGTGTTGTTCTTCCCTGTTCCTCCTTAGTCTATAGATGAACACTTCACGCATGACGTATCCCTTGCCATGGCTAATCTTCTATTACCACCACAAACCCTTATGCGCAAAAACTGATCTAGTCCTTCATAAACTATTTTGGGTCCTACCCTTTTTAGGTCAAAATATTTTTGCCTTTCTGTCTTCGGTACATCCAAAATTCCCATGTGATCCAGTGAAACTTGTTTTTCCTTACTTAGCCCTTTTCGCCTTAGATCTGTATCCTCTGTACTATGTAGGCGGTTTACCTTTGCAAAAACAATCTATCTCATACCATTAGTCCCCTAGTAAATTGGCAAACCTTCTTTATGTTGATTGTAATAGCTCGGTTTAACAACACATGTATGCCCTTGATATGACCTTGCCATTCACTATTGTATTTGTCTCCGGTTTATGCAATTTCACATACCTGTATATCTTTATTCCACTGCATCTTGTATACCACCATGAATGATTTGTAAACCGGCATTTCTTTTCCAGCTTTTTGTTTCACAATGGCCAAACAATTTGCCGCTTGCAATTGGGCTCGTTCCCGGGTCACTCGAGGAACAGTTGAACGGGGTGGTCAGCATTGGCACCTTGCCTAAGAAAAATGAAATTCGATGGCGAGTTCCAGGAACAGAAAATCCTCCAACCCCAAGGCAGGGCGAGGTTGTGGTCTTTGTCGACCACATAGGCCGTGGTTTCAAATCGCTAGGGTCAAAGTTCTACTAAGATGTGCTTGCCAGTTTCCAACTCCATCCTCAAGATATCGGACCCAACTCGGTGTCCAATCTATGCAACTTCCAGGTCTTCTGTGAAGTGTATTTACAAGAAGAACCGACAGCTGAACTGTTCCGGGACTTCTTTCATCTGAACCGGCGCACAGAATTTGTAAATGGTCCCAACACTGAACTTGGTGGTGTTTCTATTCAAAAGCGGAAGGAAGTTGAATTCCTCATGCCAAACTGCACAGCCATCCTAAGGAATGGAACCAGACTTGGTTTTACTGCAGAGATACTTCTCCTGAAGATGAAAATCCCCTTCCAGGCTATCGTGATCACCGGCTTTCCAACACCCATCCAATGCCGCAACGCTTAAGTTCTGCAGAACGGGCCAAGTATGCCCCTCAACTCGCCAAACTCCGGGCTTTTATGGCCAACGGTTTAACAGGCGTTGATTTCGTGCACTGTTGGATATCTTGGAGCATCTTGCCGCTAAGCCGGTGCCCCGGTTTAATGTGTGAGTACACCGGTGATGTTGAAGACCCTCAACGCCATATCAACATTCAGGTGACCGATGAAGAGGTCACTGAAAGCGTAAAGAAAAATTTGAATGAATCAGAATCAGTCTGTAGTCAAACCGGCTTAAACCCCTTCTATACCAAGAACAAACCGCCTGTTGTAAGCACTATACTTCCTTTTCATCTTTGATGTCTTTAACTCATTCAACTTGTAATCCTTCTTCTATTTATGTATGAATAGGGTGATGATCCCTTCTGGAAACGGAAATCCATAGATAAAGCAGTAAAGCCAACCGAGGATAAAGCGGTCAAACCATCTCGTCCCAAAACCAAAGCCGTCAAGCGGACCTCAGAGCAGAAAACGGCTGACTGGATCAACATGGAACTTGATGACGATGCTAATGACCCGGAAGTTGAGGTAGAATTTGACTCACTTGGCTCCCTTTTCATGCACCTCATTAACAATGATCTTTATCAGGAGGACGTAGAAGGCAGCCAAGCTGATGATGTAGAGGTAATTACCCTTTCCACCGGTTCAGACTCTATGCCAACACAAAAAACCCATCAAGCAGTCTGAAAAGTAAGCTTTTCTCATCCTCTTGCTTACTTGGACCCAACATTTATTTTGAAGACGCAGTAGCACGAAGCTCGCCGGACAACCCGACATAGTGGCCAACAGGTCACTTCGACTGGTTTACCTGATACCCCGGTTCGGAAGCGCCGGTCTGAGGTCTCTTCCACTTCTGACCATTCTTATCCCAAGGAAGGTTATTTCAGACAACCTCTTAATCCGTCTGATTCAAATTATCAGGTGACACCTCCCTCATCCTCTGGCGAGTCGACAGCAATCCAACTCCCTCCTCTAAAACCTATGGCTGGGTAAGTTTTCAAACTCTTTCTTCCAATGCGTTACAAATCTTCAATAAGATGCTAACCGTCTTTTAATTTATTTGCAGAGCCAAAGCCAGACCCAGCAAGAAAGCTCGGGTCAACAATCCGTCAGAAGACCAGGCAGTTTTTGAAGAAGAGAAGAGAGGTGAACCGGACCAAACCCGTGAACCGGAGGGTCCTCATCCTGAAACCACCGCTGATGAACCGCCCCTTCAAGATCGGAATACTGATGAACCACCAGAAGATGACCCTGCCGTGCCTGACACTGAACCGGCAGCTCCAAACCGGGCTAGTCCAATGAGAGATATTGAAACTCCGTCATCACCCGCAAAAACCACTGAAGGCCAAGGAGATGATGTTATTGTTACTGGTATGGGCCACAGCTCTCCTGGCCATCCCGTAATTTTGGCCCAACATAGTGCCAAAGAAGAGCGTGCTGCTAGGGAGAAGGGCAAATGGAGTACTGACTTATCAAGTTATGCCCATCTCAACGCTGAAGAGCTTCACTCCGGTTTCTTAAACCGTCTGCACTCAAACCGTGACTATGAAGCCGGTTTGGTGAATTTGATGAAGGAACGCTATGAGGTATTTTCATCTCCCTTTACTTCTTGATTCCAAAGTTGAAATGCTAGCCCAAGTAGCCCCCAAGGGCCGTTTTATGATGTTAATCATGAACCGGGTCTTTGTAATACTTTAAGTCTCTCCCACTGATCCTCAAAATGTTAGGTCCTTAGTGAAAACCAAGGCCGATACTTTACCAATGTAATGATACAGCTTTCCTCAGCATAACCCCCAAAGGCCGGTTTAGCTTTGCAAGGTAATCCGGGTTTTAATCCATGCGTCCGTTTTGAATGGATGTACATTAGCCCCCAAGTGTCAAGGATAATGCTTGCATTGTTTTGGAGACTTTATAAAAGATGTAGTGAATCAGAGCAAATAGGCATTAGCCCCCAAGTACGAAGTGCATAACTTGTTATACACTTTGTACTTTAGAAAATATATATCCTGTTATTTGACATTTCTTCATTGTTGTAGGCCGAACTAAGCAATAGAGATGCCCGGACTGCTGATTTGCAAGAAAATGTGAAGTCTCAACAAGCAGAAGCTGCAAAAGCTAAAGAGGAGCTGACCAAAGCCCTGGCAACGATGGAAAAGCTGAAAGAGTCTTTTAACAAAGATCGTGCTGACTGGGAAACCGAGAAAACCGGTTTAACCAAAAGAGCTGAGGATGCCGAGGCAGCCCTGAAACCAGTTGCAGATGAACTAGCCGGCTTGAAACGGCAAATCAATGCCATGACCTCCGCTGTCTTTGGTAAGTATCTCCGTGTGCAGTTTGTCCAATTCATGGAACCTTATTATTGACCAGAATACTGATTTTAAACCGTAATAGGCACTCGTATTGCTCATCTAGGCACAGATATGCGAATGAAGCTTAAAGCGGTGTATACTTTGATTGAACAGTTGTACTCTGGGTCCCAGCGGGCTATTTGCACTGCGGCTTATAATAAACCGGCACCATCATTGATAAAGGAAACTCTTGAGAAGCTGGCCATGTTACCAGCCCGGATTACCGAACTGAAGAAGGCAGCTGCAAGAGCAGGTGCATTAACCGCACTAATCTGGGCTAAGGCATGGATTCCTGATCTTGAAGCGGAGGACATCATTAAAGGATATCCATGTGTAAAGGAGGATGGTTCAAACTTCGAGAATGATGACCTCTGAAGGCCGACTAAGGAAATGCAGCCAATAGCCAGCAAACTGGCAGAGGACACAGACTTGTCTCATTTCCAACCGGCTTATGATCCTGAAGGGAAGAGACAGCCTGTCGAAATCCATGAAGTCGAAGAACTTGTTCCTCCAATCCGTAAGCATACCTTTGCTCCTGATATTAACCACTCCATCCTTATCCATGAAGAGGCCGTGTTTCAAGCTTTAACTGGAGTCGATTGGTCAACGGTTGATTTCCAGTGTCTGGGGGGGATGAAGAAGAAGTGATCGCGCCAACTGACCCTCAACCATCAAACCGTCCAGACGAAGCATCTTAAACCGGCAGCCGGTTTACCAGATATTTGTATGCCAATGCCAAAAAACAATTATGCACTTGTAGCCGCTTTGAAGCTTTTTGTAATTGGATAGAAAAAACTCCTTTATCTGTCATGCCATCGAGCATGCTTTTGTGACACTTTGTGAAAATTTGTTCCACTTTGTGGGATCTATTTATGCATTGCCCATGATGAGATGTGTTCCTAGATACAAGAACTTGAAAGTATCCTAGCGGTTTACCACTGGATGGGTTATGATGCTCAACAGATATACAATACTTAGATGAATGATCAAAGTGTTTGTATAAAAAGCAATATATGCAACATACCTCGTTAGTTGATCAATTGCTTGTATGGTAAAGGTGTCTACACCAATCCGTAGGGTTGATAACTCCGTCCTTATTTTGCCGGATTATGATAATAAACCGTACCGGGATATAATAACCACACGGTTTTCTTTATAGCGCTGGTGATTTAGTCAAACCAGACTAGGGTAAGGAACACCGGCTTGTAACTGATCATGTACTGACAACGTGTAGTTGAAAGTCAAGTCGGGCCATAGACACCGGTTTATTATGACCCTCAATAAAGTCAAAAAACTTTGCAAATAGGATTCAAAAAAGAAATATGCAAGGCTTTTTACGAGCTGCCAAGCTCCAAATCGAGGCTTTTCATGGGCTGCCAGGCCTCTGAGTTAAACCATTTAACAAAGCCTTTTAAGATGGGCCTCCAATTAACCAATCATCGTTTTAACTTTGACAAGTTCAGGGTCTATATAAGATTGACTTGTCAAACGTTCGGCGGGTCATACCAGGATTACCTGGACAGGAGTGGCTTACTTGATGAAGGAAGGTTAACCCGGGGTTTTAGGTGAATACACCAGGCTTCCAAGTCGTGGCTTGATAGCCAATTACAAGGGTCCTTCCAAACTCTTTGTTGCTTTTGCATAAAGAGCCCCCAAGTAACTTTGTGATCTGTGCTCAGTGGGTGTCTATGTTTGAGTTTGTGCTTTGTGCAATACTCTCTTTGGCCCCCCATAATTTCCTTTTTGGCTTAACACCTATCAAGAGGTGTAGCTATGGTGTGATAACAACCAAGCCCCTAGTGATATCCCTTTGTGGTTTCAAACCGGTCAAGAGGTGTAGCTATGGTTCAGATATGACCAAGCCCCCTAGTGATTTTCTTTATATCCGTGCGGCTGCAGAGACCGTTTTAACAAAAAACTCCGCTTTGTCAGTAGAAACTCTTGTAAGAACACATATGATGTAAAAAGAACAGAGTCCCCGCTTTAATGGAGGCTCCGGTTTATTATATAATATATACATCGTCATAAATATGTACATATGAAGAGCCTATGGCTCAAGTATAGTAAGGCCGAAGAAGAGCTATGTTCCACGGCCGCTTGGTCTCCTCCTCCGATTTACGTGAGTCTTTGTGCTCTCGAACATCAATGAGGTAGTATGATCCGTTGTGCAGATTCTTGCTGACCACAAAAGGTCCTTCCCAAGGTGGGGATAATTTGTGCATATCAGTTTGATCATGGATGAGCCGGAGCACCAAATCGCCCTCTTGAAAGGTTCTGGTCCTAACCCGGCAGCTATGATAACGTCAGAGATCATGTTGATAAATCGCCGAACGTGCTGCTGCAAGATCACGCTCCTCATCTAACAGGTCCAGAGAATCCTGACGTGTTGTCTCATTATCCGCTTCAACATAAGCTGCGACCCGGGGCGAGTCATGACGGATGTCACTAGGGAGAAATGCCTCCGCTCCATAAACCATGAAGAAAGGTGTGTAACCCGTCGATCTGTTAGGTGTGGTGTTGATGCTCCATAACATAGAAGGTAATTCCTCCACCCAACAACCCGGTGTCCGCTTCAAAGGAAAAATAAGCCGGGGTTTAATACCTCTCAAAATTTCTTGATTTGCCCTCTCCGCTTGACCATTAGATTGGGGGTGAGCCACCGATGCTATATCAAGCCGGATGTGCTCACGTTGGCAAAATTCCTCCATCTCTCCCTTTGATAGATTAGTACCATTATCTATTATAATACTGTGTGGAAAGCCAAACCGGAATATCACCTTTTTGATGAATTGAACCGTCGTGGCCGCATCACACTTACTGACTGGTTCTGCTTCCACCCATTTGGTGAATTTATTAACTGCCACTAACAAGTGGGTCGTTTTGTCCTTGGATCACTTGAAGGGTCCAACCATATGAAGTCCCCAAGTCGCAAACGGCCAAGTTATTAGAATCATCCTCAACTCCTGAGCCGGAATGTGAGCACGGCGTGCGAATTTTTGACAACTGTCACATCTCTTGACTAAATCCTCCGCATTAGCATGAGCTGTTAACCAGTAAAAAACGTGGCGAAAAGCTTTAGCAACCAAAGACTTTGAACCGGCATGGTGACCACAATCCCCTTCATGGATTTCTCACAAAATCTCACAACCCTCTTGAGGAGAGACACAATGCTGAATTGCTCCTCAAATGTTGTAACGATGTAACTCCCCGTTGAGTATGGTCATGGACTTGGAACGCCGGATTATCTGTCGGGCCAAGGTTTCATCGTCCGTTAACTCGCCCCAGTTCATGTAAGCCAGATATGGGATTGCCCAATCCGGTATGACATGCAAAGCTGCCACCAATTGAGCCTACGGATCAGGAATAGCCAACTCTTCCTCTGTTGGTACCTTGACTGACGGGTTATGCAATACGTCAAGAAAGACATTTGGTGGAACTGGTTTACGCTGAGAACCAAGGCGACTTAAAGCGTCCGCCGCTTCATTCTTTTGTCGGTCTACATGATCCACCTGATAACCCTTGAAGTGACCAGCCACTGCATCCACCTCTCCCCGATATGCAGCCATGAGTGGGTCTTTAGAATCTCAAGTGCCAGACACCTGTTGAGCCACCAGATCTGAATCCCCGAAGCACTTAACCCGGCTTAAGTTCATCTCCTTAGCCATCCGAAGACCGTGGAGTAAGGCCTCATATTCAGCTGCATTGTTAGTACAAGGGAACATTAAACGGAGGACATAACAAAACTTGTCACCTCGTGGGGAAGTTAGTATGACTCCAGCCCCCGAGCCCTCCAACTGCCTGGATCCATCAAAGTGAATAGTCCAATACGTATTATCTGGCTTCTCCTCTGGTCCCTGCAACTCCGTCAAATCATTGATGAAGTCCACGAGTGCCTGGGATTTGATCGTTGTGCGAGTATATATTTGAGACCGTGAGGTCCAAGCTCAATAGCCCACTTGGCAATCCGGCCAGTTGCTTCTCTGTTTTGAACGATATCTCCCAGAGGGGCGGAACTGACCACTGTGATAGGATGGCCCTGGAAATAATGTTTAAGCTTCCGGCTTGCCATAAACACTCCATATATCAGCTTCTCCAATGTGGATACCTCTGCTTTGATTTAATGAGTACTTCACTGATATAATAAATCGGCCGTTGAACCGGATATTCCTTGTCAGCTTCTTTGTGCTCCACCACAATAGCCACACTAACAGCTCGGGCATTAGCAGCCACATATAGCAATAACGGCTCCTTATCGATCGGTGCTGCAAGCACAGGCGATTCAGCTAACTGCCTCTTCAACTCCTCAAACGCTTTATCGGCTGTCTCGCTCCAGACAAAATTATCTGTTTTCTTGAGCATCTAATATAAAGGGATAGCCTTCTCCCCAAGACGACTGATAAAACGGCTCAAAGCCGCAATCCGGCCGGCTAGACGTTGAACGTCATTGATACACGCCGGTTTAGCCAAAGATGTAGTTGCTGAATTTTTTTTCCGGATTAGCCTCAATGCCTCCATTTGACACTAGAAAACCCAAGAGTTTGCCCACCGGTACACCAAAGACACACTTTTCCGGATTGAGCATCATCTTGTAAACCCCGAGGTTGTCAAAGGTTTCTCTCAAATCGTCTATTAATGTTTCCTCCTTCCTGGACTTTATCACAATATCATCCACATATGCATGAACATTGTGCCCAATCTGCTTATGAAGACAATTCTGAACACATCGTTGATAAGTCGCCTGGGCACTCTTGAGCCCAAAGGGCATGGAGACATAGCAGAAGGCTCCAAAGGGAGTGATGAAAGTTGTCTTCTCCTGGTCCTTAACTGCCATTTTGATCTGATGATAACCAAAGTAAGCATCCAAAAAACACAAACGGTCATAACCCGATGTAGCATCAATGATCTGATCAATACGAGGGAGGGCAAAGGGGTCTGCAGGACAAGCTTTGTTCAAGTATGTGTAATCTACACACATACGCCAAGTGTCGTTTTTCTTAAGAACCAGCACCGGATTAGCCAACCACTCTGGGTGAAAGACTTCCATGATAAACCCTGCGGCCAACAACCGAGCTACCTCTTCACCGATAGCCTTACGCCTTTCTTCACTGAAGCGGCGGAGAAACTGCCGGACCGGCTTAAACTTAGGATCAATGTTAAGTGTGTGCTCAGCGAGTTCCCTCGGTACACCTGGCATGTCAGAAGGTTTCCATGCAAAGATGTCCCGGTTCTCATGGATGAACTCGATGAGCGCGCTTTCCTATTTGGGATCCAGGTTAGCGCTGATGCTGAACTGCTTGGATGAATCGCCAGGAACAAAATCAACCATCTTTGTATCTATGGCAGATTTAAACTTCAACGCCGGATCGTGTTCCGTAGTTGGCTTTTTCAAAGAAGTCATATCTGCCGGATCAACTTGGTCCTTATAAAACTTCAATTCCTCCATGGCACAAACTGACTCAGCATAAGCCGCATCACCGTCCTCACATTCCAAAGCGATCTTCCTGCTCCCGTGTACTGTGATGGTCCCCTTATGACCTGGCATTTTGAGCTGTAGATAAACATAACACGGCCTCGCCATGAACTTAGCATAAGCCGGTCGTTCGAACAAAGCGTGATACGGACTTTTGATTTTTACCACCTCAAAAGTCAATGTTTCTGACCTTGAATCATAGTCATCTCCAAAAGCCACCTCTAAGGCTATCTTGCCTACTGGATATGCAGACTTGCCAGGCACCACACCATAAAAAACAGTATTTGACGATTTAAGACTCTTATCTGTCAACCCCATATGACGGAAGGTATCATAATATAGAATGTTGATACTGCTTCCCCCATCCATGAGTACCTTCATGAACTTATATCCCCCAACTTGAGGGGCCACCACTAGGGCCAAGTGACCTGGATTGTCAAACCGGGGTGGGTGATCCTCTCTACTCCACAAAATGGGTTGCTCAGACTAGCGCAAATACTGAGGCACTGCCGGTTCAACAGAGTTTACTGCCCTCTTGTGAAGCTTCTGATCACGCTTACACAAGCTAGTGGTGAAGACATGATATTTCCCACTATTTAGCTGCTTAGGATTGGTCTGATAACCCGACTGCTGCTGGTGGTTCCCCTGATGGTTGTAACCTCCCTGGTTGCCTTGGTGCCCTTGATTGATGTGTTCGGTTTGATTGCCTTGAAATCCTGAACCGGAACTGCCACCTCCGTAACCCGGCCCGTGGAAACCACCTCCTGAACCGCCGAGCGGGCCATTGTCATATTGGAACATATTGGAGTTCTTAAAATCTCGCATGGTATAACAATCCTTCCAAAGATGTGATTTTGACTTCTCCTTTGATCCATGCTTTGGACAGGGTTGATTTAAAAGGCGCTCCGAATTGGGGCCTGAACCTCCGCCCCTCTGGGCTGCTTGCCCTTACGGCGCTGACCATTTTCCTGAGCATTGGTGTTAGCGACAAAGTCCAAGCTGTTGTCGGCCTTGCGCTTACCACTATTCCCGTGGCCTGCCGGATTATGCTGCTGACCCTTGGCGTTGCCGTTCTTTTTCCCTTTCCCCGGTTTGTCCTCCTCTGAGTCAGGGTCTTTGGTATTATCTGAATCGGCATATACTTAACCAAAGCGGCCATAAGTGTTGACATATCATTGCAGTGACGTTTGAGCCTTCCTAACTTCTGTTTGAGCGGCATAAAACAGCAATTGCCCTCCAACATTAGCACTGTGGTATCTGCATTGATACGATCTGATGAATGCAAAATCGCTGAGACCCGCTTGACCCAACGGGTCGTGGACTCCCCCTCCTCTTCGACACAAGCGGCCAGATCCACAATTGACATGGGCTGCTTACAAGTATCTTTGAAGTTCTGGATAAACCGATGCTTCAATTCGGCCCAAGATCCAACAGAGTTAGTTGGTAAGCTCTTCAACCAAGTACAAGTTGTTCCTTCCAACATCATGGTGAAGTACTTAGCACATACCGCTTCATCCACATCGAGCATCTCCATTTCCATCTCGTAGCTTTCAACCCATGCTTCCGGCTGTAGATCGGCGGTATAATTGGGTACCTTACGAGGTCCCTTGAAGTCTTTGGGTAATCTCACATTACGCAAAGTGGGGGTAAGGCACGGCACCCCCAAAGAACTGAATACTACCGCTGGTTGGACTGAAGCGGTGGGACGAACCGGAGTAGGTTGACGGGCCCCGTGCAGGGCCGCTAACTCGGCCTCTCGACGTGCATGACCATGATCCACTACATCCTGCGCATTGGCACCGCCCCCTACCGGGTTGTGTCCTCGCAGTGAGTTACGGCGACGCACACTACTTGACATGGCCGGTTCATCCTCTACATGCCTGCTGTAGCTCCGGCTTGGACGTGGGGTGGAATGAATCCTCTCACGACTGTGCAAATATGCTTGCTGCTGATTTAGGGCTGTTTGAAGGAGATCTCTGGCCCGTCGTGCTTCCACCACAACTGGTGACTCGCCGTCGGTTGGGAGAGCTGCTAATCATGAAGCAGCGGCCACAATGTTGTCCAATGGGTTGGAATAATGTCCGGGAGGTGTTGGAACATATTGCGGCACAATGTTATTCTGACAAGGTGGATCCATCGTGCGCGGCTGAACCGGCGCTCTTGTTCCTGGTGCCTCGCTCCAGTTTAATAGTGGTTGGTTACTAGTTCCTGCTCCTGGCATGTTGAAGAGATTTCGTGGCTCATAACCCAACGGGAGATGCGATCAGTACCTTCTTCTCATGACTTCTTCAGAAGCGTTCTGATCGAGCCTAATCCGGTAGGCCTGAGCTTCCAACTCAGCCTGTTTTATGGCCATCCTAGCGTTCTCTACCGCTAGATCCGCTTTAGCCTGAGCTATCTGATCCTTTACCTTTGCAATCTCCGCGTTGTGTTGATCCCGGGCTGCTGCATCCACCTCTGCGGCCATCAATGTTGCCAAAGCGTCGAGCAAGTCAGACAGGACTTGAGCCGGAGGCGGCGCAGAGCTTCCTGCCCCTGATGGTGTGGCTATTGTTGAACCGGAGAGTATTGTTGCGGCAGCTGATGAATGAGGCGCCGACTGTGTACCGGCCATGAAGATAGTGGCCCGGTTTGGCAGATCAGGGAAGTCCGGAATACTGTTGCCCTTGGATCCTCCACTAATCCGGCCATCCTGCAACTGATAGAGCGATTTGGTTTCTCCAGAAGACTCGTCGTCGGAACAGACAACGGTTTCTCCATCGGACGCCGGTCCGTCCTTGTATTCTGCTCCATGGATGACGCCTACCAAAACATGCTTTGCCATGGGTTGAACCGGAGAAGGGCTTGCACATTGAGCCGTCTCGATGATGTCGGTGCAGATGTCCGGCTCAGGGGCCGGTTCGCCAATCCTGCAGATGAAGACGTGAATCCCACCAAAGGGGACCCGGTACCCGTATTCGATTGAATCGGCCTCAGGACCCCATCCTGCGTTGTCGATGTAGAGCTTGCCGCGAAGACTCTTCGTCATCTGGCCCACAGCGTATCCCTTGAGTCCATCAAAGCTGCCCTTCAAGAACTCGAAACCATCGTGCGATAGCCCCATGGTGGGCGCCAACTGTCGTGGGTTTGTCACGGCAGATGTCCTTGTGAAAGGACTTAGTCGTGGAGCCATCGCAACAGATTAGCTTAAAGGGGTTAAACCAGACAAGGGGACACGGGGAGTTTATACTAGTTCGGCCCCTTTGATGAAGGTAAAAAGCCTACGTCTAGTTGTGATTGGTATTGCTGGGGTTTCGAAGGCCAGGGAGCGAACCCGCTTTGTCTGGCTCTCGAGTTGTTGTCTGTTGTCCCTGAACTGTTGTCGGGTCGTCGCTTTATATACATAAGTTGACGCCCGCCGGTTTACAGAATCCCGAAGCCGGATCATAAACGTGTTCGGTTCGGTCTCTATCCTTCCTATCTTACGATGCAAGTTACATAACAAGGTCGGTTTACATCTACAGGCCTTAACTCGCCTCTGGGCCTTGGGCCTTCATAAAGCGCCATCATTCTTATGTCTTCATGGGCTTCTAATCTTCATAAGGTTAATCCGGCTACCCCTGGCCGGTTTACGTCCAGTAGTAATATCCCCAACAAGTGCCGAGCTGGCCCTTTGAGCTTTACTGGGAGGTATTTGATAGCGTGGAGGTCATCTCCGCGGGCCATGTGGATATGGAGAATAAAATCCTCGATCCATACCGCGGGGTCGGTTGTTCCGTCGTATGATTCAATGTTAACGGGTTTGAACCCTTTGGGGAATTCGTGATCCATTACTTCATCGGTGAAGCAAAGAGGGTGTGCGGCGCCTCTGTATTGGGCTGCGTCGCAACGTAGCTCCGATGGAGTCCATCTGCGGTTGTCGGCTCGTGTGTGACTAGGTTTGTCATGTCCAAATAGGTAGTCATCATCACGTGTCGAGGAACGTCCTCGCGATCCATAAATCGATCGGGTATATCATCCTTTATTATCCAGGGTTTGCCGGAGGTCGTATGTATGACCCCAAACTGTTTTGTCTCTGCTTTTTCGTGGTGGCGGGGCGGGCTGCTGTTCGGCTTGAGTTGTCGCTCTATCCCGACCACAAGGTGGTCGGTCCACCGCACTGTCCCGACCACGTAGTGTTCAGTCGACCGCATTACGCGAGGGAAGTATGGGCTCTGGCGCCTCTTCGTCGAACTTAGGTAGCAATCTTGGTTTTGGGTAACTCTTGGATGGGCGTTTGAGGCTGTATTCTTCGGCTGCCAGAACATCAGTGCACCTGTCGATGAGCAGATCTTGGTCAGCTTGAAGCTGCTGCTGCTTCTTTTTCAGGCTCCTTGCAGTGGCTATTAGCTGGTGCTTGAAGCGCTCCTGCTCGAGAGGTTCCTCAAGCACGATGAAATCTTCGTTGCCGAGGCTTTCCTCACCCTCAGAGAGCGGATGATAACTACCGTCCTCCGATTCGGTGGGCCTAGCCTATTCGTCGGGGCTGGCTTGCCCGTTTTCTTGCTCCTCCTGTTCGGATGTTACCTCAGCAAGGTCTTCATTGTTTTCGGCATCATCCGGTATTGTCTTCTCCGGTACCGGTATTGTTGTCCTTTGAACGACGTGACTTAAAGCGGCGCCAAGGACGCTGGTGTTTTTGTTGTGTCTCAGGAGGTTTATTCTCAACTGGATTTTCTTTGTCATCGCCGCTATTCTCCTTTGGTGCATCCACCATGTACACATCGTACGAGGAAGTGGCCGTCCAACATCCGGTGAACGGCCGGTCCTGGGCCTCTTCTTCTCCGGCATCGTCGTCCATACTGTCGATGTCATCGGAGCCATAATCGAGCATGTCAGTTAAGTCTTCGACAATGGCTATAAAGTGGGTGGCGGGTGGGGAGTGAAATTCCCTGTCATCAGCTTCTAGTTCAAACCGGATATAGTTCGACTGTGAGTCCCCCGCCAAGGACAGGTTCTTTAATGAGCTTAGCACATTGCCCAAGGGTGAGTGCTGGAAGATGTCTGCGGTGCTGAACTCGAAGATCGATAAACGATCAAGTTCGGCATCCATGGACTCACATGGTTCGGAACTTACACCCAGAGACGAGTCCGGGGTTCCGGTGACAAAAATATTGTGTGAGTTTAAGTCCATGTGCGGCTCCAACATCGGGGAATTTGTGGCCTCCATGGTGGGGTTGAACCTCCAGTCCTTAGATGGCGCCGTATGCTCCGGATCTAAGGCCAGAGCAGTTACAGGAGCTATCTCCTGAATATGGTCCGATGACAGATTTAGGTCATGTTCATCGAGGTGACCAGGAGCGATCGCCGCAGTCTCGAATCCAGCAAAGATCAGATCTCCACGGATGTCCGTGACGTAGTTCAAGCTCCCAAATCTGACATGATGGCCAGGGGCGTAGCTATCAATCTGCTCTAGATGGCCAAACGAGTTGGCCCGTAGTGCGAAGCCGCCGAACATGAAAATCTGTCCAGGGAGGAAGGTTTCTCCTTGGACAGCGTCATTGTTGACAATTGAAAGGGCCATCAAACCTTTTGAGGACGGCACAGTGGAACTCTCAATGAAAGCACCAATGTCGGTGTCAAAACTGGCGGATCTCGGCTAGGGGGTCCTGAACTGTGCGTCTAAGGTCGATGGTAACAGGAGACAGGGGACACGATATTTACCCAGGTTCGGGACCTCTCTATGGAGGCACTACCCTACGTCCTGCTTGATTGATATTGATGAATATGAGTATTACAACAATTGATCTACCACGAGATCGTAATGGCTAAACCCTAGAGGTCTAGCTTGTACGGCTATGGTAATGAATATCTCCCTCTCCGGACTAAGCCCTCTGGTTTATATAAACACCAGGAGGATCTAGGGTTACATAAGGTCGGTTACAAAGAAAGGAATCTACATGTTTGGTCGCCAAGCTTGCCCTCCACACCAAGGAGAGTCCCATCCGGACATGGGTGCAGTCTTCGGTCTTCGTATCTTCATAGCCCATCAGTCCGGCCCATGGCTAACAAGCCGGACGCCCGAAGACCCCTTAGTCCAGGACTCCCTCAACTGGGTCAATAGGTTAGCCCAAAAAATATATAAAGTTGCTATAAAATGATTGTAAAACATCCAAGAATGATAAAATAACAGCATGAATACTTCATAAATTATAGGTACGTTGGAGACGTATCAGCATCTCCAAGCTTAATTCCTACTCGTCCTTGAGTAGGTAAATGATAAAAGAAAAAAATTATGAAGTGTGAATGCTAGCAAAGTGCATAAAAATTTGATCAGTGATAATTTCAATCACTTTTCCTAGCATCATGACAACAACTCATTCTTATTAAATCTCTCATGTTTAAAGTAGTAACCAATTCACATGTTAAGGTTCAAACAATGAGTTCTCTTGAAACTCAACAACCTATGTTCTTAGTCACCAAGCAATTGCAATTCAACTTATTCAGCAGAGTATAAGTAAGAGCTCCACATACTCAACCATCATATAGTCTTCTATGATTGCTAACACTCACGGCATACACATGAGCAAAACGTTTCAACCGGACACATAGAAAGATACGGGCTTATTATTTCGCCTCCCAACGTATTCACCTCAAGGGTGATGTCAACAATAATAACTCATGCTACCCATATCCAACTGGATATATGTGCCTAGATCTTTCCTCACCACATGATGGTTGCCAAAAGAGAAAAATAAAAAGGAATAGAGAGAAGAACTTTGACTCTTGCATGAAAGTAAATACATAAAAGTAAAAGATACGCCCTTCGCAGAGGGAAGTAGAGGTTGCCATGCGCTTATTTGTTTGTATGCTCAACCCCTTAGTGCAAAAGAACGTCATGTTATATTGCCCCTTATGATAGCAACCTTTATTATGCAGTCTGTCGCTTTTATTCTTTGCCATCACAAGTTCGTACAACGCTGAATTTTCTCTTACACTAAATGATCTAACACTTTTAGAAGCAATTTTATTGCCTTATTGCACCGATGACAACTTACTTGAAGGATCTTATTCAATCCTTATGTAGGTATGGTGGACTCTTGAAAATAAGATTTGGGTTTAAGGGTTTTTGGATGCACAAGTAGTATCTCTACTTGGTGCGGAATTTTTGGCTAGAAAAGATGGGGGGCAAGCACCACATGTTGAAGGATTTATGACAATATAACTTCTATATGAATATGAACAAACATAAACCATTACGTTGTATTCCTTATCCAACGTCAACAATTTTGGCATATAATATTTTGATAGGGGCTCGCAATCACAAAAGATTTTCAAGATAGTGTATTTGCATGTGAAAGTTCTCTTCCTTATACTAATTATTTGTAAATTGCTTGTATGACCAATATTGTGATTGTCAAGCCTTAAAAGATTTCACTTTCTAAACCCAATGTGAAGCTACCATTAGGCATGATATGTTTTCAACTTCATGTTCAATTTATTCAACAATTTACTCATGAGATATAAGTGAAGCCCAAGAGTAAATGACAAGCTACTCCAAAAATATAAATGAAGCTCAAGCGAGTAGTTATGTAAATGGATAGCTATTTGAGGACTTTCTCTTATTAAAAACTTTCAGATCTAAGAATTTTATTAAAACAGCAAGCAAAACAAAATAAAATGACATCTATCTATTATATACTTAAAACGATAGAAAACGAACGGTTAAGATTAATCTCAAGATATTGAACGGTTGAGATTAGTCAAATAGAAACTCATGACACGTCCAGGTCCCATGTTATTAGTAAGACCAAGTTATTAGTAAGACCAATTAGTCTACCATATGAGGAGACCTAACTAGACACAAACTGGTTCAATTCTATGTCAGTACTGGTCCTTCGCGTTCAGTTAGTACTAACCTACTGGGTCTCATTAAATATTATAAACTGAACAATAAAAAAATCAAGTGCCACAATGTGCTAGCTCTTTTTTTAGATGATATGCGCAGTTTAATGGTGCATATATGTGCGTATGTGTTTATATTAAATAAGATCTGTTCATCAAAATATGGCTCTGTATTTTTAAAAAAATGTTAGAAAATAAATCTTGACCATTAATTTTATATATATTGAAGGGTGAGATTTTAATCCATAAATGTTACATACAAATATTGTTACCTAAAAAAATTGAACATGCCACGTGTAAATAGCTATATTTTCCAGCCGCAGCCAAAGAATGTGCAGTAGTGGGATGGGTTCAGATTTGACAAGGAAAAAATTACGAGCAAATTGGAACTAAAACAGGTCGCTTCAAGCGTAAGTGCATAGGACTCTTAAAACGAAGACAAAAGATAGAAGGATGCACCTTGCATGCATACCCTTTTTGTTGAGAATCACTGTGCATGCGTACAACTTCTGAAAGCAACAAGTGAAGGCTCGTCACTACTCAAGTAATTTGGAAGGAGTAAATCAGAGATAAAACAGGTTGCTTCAATCAGGGCCGGCCCAGGGGTATGGCCGGAGGGGCGACGGCCCAGAGCCCAGGCTGGAGGAGGGCCCAAGATTCTGTATGTATGTGTAGTATAGCCCAGCGAAAAGTTAGGTGGAGTTAAAAAGAAAGGAAACCTACACGGGGGGCCTGGAGATTGGCTAGGCCCAATTGAAGCTAGCGACAGGTGAAGTGTCCCACGCACGGCCGCACGCAGGCTATCAATCTGATTGTTCTGTCGTTCGCTTCGTTAGTTCCTCTTCCAGTCTTCCTCAACCGTCGCCCGTTGCCTCCGCGTCGGTCCCTCGGGAATAATCGGACTCTTGTTCGTTCTCGCCGCTACGGCGCTGTGCGTGGCAGACCGGCAGCTTGGTTTTGCGCCGTGCGCCCCATGTCGGCGACCCGGCGTCTCGCCCATCCGGCATCCGCGAGGCCGCGACCATCAATCCATTCAGCCATCCACGGCAGGTCATTGGCAAATGGTCACAAGATTCCAACCATGAGTTTGTGCGGTCTTTCACAAGTAACGTGTTAATCCATTCCCAAATTCAGTATACTATCTACATGTAACATAATTAGGGTTTGAATTTATAAAGTTGTAATTGTGTGTGTTCTCTTTTCTTCCTAATTTTAGGATAACAGTCTGTTTTACAACATTTCCTAAGAAGCATTGCTGAAAAAAAAGACGTTTATGTGTGTCTTACGACTTAGGGGCCCATGTCGTCGAGGTCGCCTAGGGCCTTCCAAACCATAGGGCCGGCCCTGGCTTCAATCTCGCCGGTGCACCATCGCTGATGCTATTGCCACACATGCAGCAATTTGTGATTTGGAACAGAATAAGAACCATTGAAGACGTACGTGGTTGTCTCTAGAGCATCACCTATTTAGCTATTAACTGGAAAATTAAGATCCTAGCGACGGTGGTGTGGGCTATGAGCCTACGATTGCGGCAGAGGCATGTGTTGCAGGACAGGACCGCAGCGCCATGGCATGTTGTCGCTGACTCACGGTTGTGGCCGCGCGATCAAGTCGAGTAAAGGGGTAATCCCGATCAAGAGCTTTGGTTGAGCATAACACAAGCAAGCATGTGCACATGCATTTGGAGGTGAACAGGTGCCGATCTCTTTCTTGCGTCATATGCGTTAATTGATTCTTCATTGTACCAGCAGCTACGCCAAGGTGTCGAGATGATCCGATCAAGCACGACCAGATTGATGGCAATGTGCAAGGAGGCCAGGCGCACGATGGATGACGCTGGAGAAGTGCTTTCTTGGTGATGGATTCGGTTGTGCTACGCCATGGCTCTTCTGCTTTAGTCGTTTTCGATTGAGAGATGCTCTAGTTATCCTGTTAGTTTGTGTATGGTTCTGTACTTTGCTTAGACTGTGTGGTGCTGTCAGGTTTTCGCCCCATAGTGCTTGTTTCGATGACAGGCGGGCATGGTGGGTTTTTTGGCAGTGCGTTGAACTCGCTACCCCTCTTTCCCTTCTCCCTGATTATGTTTGAAACTATTGTATTTCCGTTTAATGCAAATGAAAGGGGTACGCCCGGTTCAAAAAAAAAAGCTTTCTGACTTTCGGTCGGGCTCCATGCAGCCCAGAATTTTCAGAAAATCAAGAATCGATCATTTAGGTTTCAAACAATTTGGAAATAAATAC
Organism: Triticum aestivum; assembly: GCF_018294505.1. Classification (NCBI taxonomy): domain Eukaryota; kingdom Viridiplantae; phylum Streptophyta; class Magnoliopsida; order Poales; family Poaceae; genus Triticum; species Triticum aestivum. The sequence continues at coordinate 664,123,251 of NC_057812.1, forward strand.
ATAAGTACTTATACATTATATAGGGTCGCGTTATTCGTCACTCTGGTGAGGAATAGTTATTCTTCACCCCCCTCTATTTTACCATCAATGCCTCGCAATTTTACGTTCCGTAAGTTTTGTCTTATTTCCGACGTAAAAAGAGACCGTAAGAAAATATATAATCGTTGTGTATGTGTGTGTCTATATATATATATATATGTCACCCAAGGTAATCTTACGATCATTTCATAATTAAATTACATTTGTAATTTAAATAGTTACATTTTTATTGATTCACTACATAAAATTTGGCATAAAAAAATAAAAATATAAGTCATAAGACAAGAAAATTTACAGTTTATGTATATTTTACACTATGTTTTTACGTTTGTAATTTTACATAACATTATATATATGGTCGCGCTATTCGTCACCCTGGGTGAGGAATAGTTATTCTTCACCCTCATCTATTTTACCATCAATGCACCGTAATTTTACGTTCCGTAAGTTTTGTCTTATTTCCGACGCAAAAAGAGACCGTAAGAAAATATATAATCACCGTAAAAAATATTTTATGTTGTGTAAAATTATAAACGTAAAAACAGTCTAAAATACACATAAACTACAATTTTTTTTGTCTTATGACCTATATTTTTATTTTCTTATGTCAAATTTTACGTAGTGAATCAATAGAAATGTAACTATTTGAATTCCAAACGTAATTTAATTATAAAATGATCGTAAGATTACCTCGGGTGAAGAATAACTTATTCTGCACCCTGGGTGATGAAT
>NC_057812.1:664124455-664127950 GCF_018294505.1 Triticum aestivum
CTTTGCATTTTCGTTTTATTAAGGCTTGGATGGTTATTTCCTCTTATAGTGGTTCTAGGACCACAATGCCCTGCTAGAGACAGTAGTACCAGGCACTAGGCTGGCAGCCTGGCACGATGGCATACGGGGGCCCCATCCGCGTTAGGTTCCAGCCGGTTCACAAGGTGCGAACCTTTCACCCCAAGTTCATTTCTCGCATGTGCTTTTTCCTACTGGCACCATCTCGCTTAGAAGGCCGTGTGTGTGTCTGCTCATTTCGGACACAGGTGATGCTATGGGATCGGGAGTAAGTCGCTAATTCCAAAGAGAATATGTGAATGACGAAGTAATAGGGAAGGAAAACAAAGAAAGCGTCAAGGTAGCAATTTAAGTCAGCCTTCTACATGAATTAGCGGCTTGTCAGTCAAGGACGAAGAGGATAGGCAGCAGCTTCCTTCAGGCGTGCGTCCATGTCGGACAACCACGCGGCGTGCGGACATTGGTGCGATTTCCACCTCACCCTGCACATGGGTCTTTGTCTCATGCGCTCCACGCTCGACGTCCGGGTCGTCGCTACTAACCTCAGTGGCACGGACTTCGCTGTCGAGCTTCGTCTGAGAGACACCACCATGGCCACGAGAAAGACTCCATCGAGCTATGCGTCGCCGGCGGCTTCGCTGGTGTCGCCGGCAGTGCCGAGCGAGGCGATGCACTCGTACAAGGAGTGATCGATGCTGTGGAAAGCCAGCACGTCATTCACGTTAGGCTCCATGAACGGCGAATGAGCACGTACGTGTGTCCATGGTGAGCCGCTCATGGTTTTCGCCAACACAATCATTAGCGCTGGCCATGCCACCTCAGTATGCTCGTGAGAGATGATGAAGAGTAGCTACCACATCGCGTAGATAGAGAAGAAAAGAGTAGAGGAGATACTGAATTACTGGGTTAGAGCCCGCAGAGCTACCAGCATCTCAGCAGCCGCTTCAACGGACCACGACAAGGATAGTGGCATCCGGCAAGGTCCATCTTGTCGGCAGCACGACTCCGTTGTAGGCGTTGAGCTTGGAGACCTTGATGGGTGCGCGCGGTGAAGCCTGGGAAGTGGGAACGCGTCCAACTCTGGATCGTCTCGACCACGGCTCTTCTCTGGACATGGTAATGGTACCACCGTCTTCATCGCGCCCAGCGCCTCCTGCGAGACTGCGACCGCGAGTCCTCGCATGCTCCCAGCTTAGCTCAGGGCGACACCACAGCCTCGTCTAACTCGTCCGGTTGCTGCGACTACCCTGGGCGTGGACGCCGGCCTCTTCATGGACAGGCCGCCCAGGTGAGCTCGCTCGCTGAGTCCACTATCACCGTGGCCTCGCCGCTGCTGATGCCCACGGTGGCCACGTAGTTGAGCGTCTGGAGCAGGGCGCTGGAGGTGACGGGGACCTGCGCCTGCTTGGACGCCGCCGCCGCGTCCGACGACCTGATCAGCCCGTAGCTGCCGATGAGCCACTGCAGCGACGAGACCCTGGCGGCGTCGGAGGCCAGGACGCCGTGGGCGTCCTCCACCCTGCTCTTGCCGCCTGAGCCGAAGCTGGCGTGGTGCCGCATCTCCAGAACCGTGGCGCCGCTCTCAGCCCCTGACGATCAATGGCATCAGAATTCGTATCACATTATATCCCGGCTAATTAATGTTTCCAATGGAGTACATGCCAATGCACACGCAGGTGCGGTCACCACTCCAACTAATGCCGCAACAAGCTCCACAACACTAGTACATGCAATGAGACTAGGTGGGGTAGTTAGAGCTACGTGAGAGATAATCACGTAGGTGCAGCCGGCTAAATAGGAGTTCTCCAACAGTAAGCTCAGGTGTCAACACATAGCGCCGCTCCTCACTAGTAACGCTCCCCATGCCGTGCATGGCGTTTTGTCGACCAGAAAACACGTCGAGTAATACTCTACGAACACGATCCTGATGAATGCCCTCTGGTCGTACCTCCATGGGCGCGTACGGAGTACGGGGTGATGCATGTTTCATTTAACGTTCATACGGCCGAACAGGTGAGCCCGTGTAGAATTCACGTGATGCTTCAAGTCAAAAGTTGCCAAACGCGCTGCTCGCGCCCATGCCCCTTGGGCCTCCCGCTGCAGGCGCCTCCTTGCTCGCAACAGACCAGATTTTCGAGCTCCTCACCATGCCGTTTCTAGACATGAAGCGCGGAGAGTCAAAGCACCACACCCTTCTCTTTCGCCACACACGCGCATGCGCCCTTGCGAAGCAGACATGACCGCCATCACGCCACATACCACAAATGATGGCAAGGAATCCATGAATCAGCAAGGCATGACTAAAGTGGCAAAATTGATAAATTTGACCTTATTGCGAAAGTATTTCACAAACTAAACTGTTTTTAAAACTATTTTATACCACTGAACTTTTTGTGCAGCGCCCGACAGCAAGGCGCTACACTTTACTGTGTAACTCCTAACAACTAGGCGCTGCACAGTGTAGTGCAGTGCCTAGCTGTTATGAGTTGCACAGGTGTGCCGCCTGAGGGTTTTGTGTTGCACGGTAGAATACAGCGCCTTGCTGACAAGCGCTGCATATTAGAGGTCAGCTGGGTCAAATATTTTTCAAAGACAGTTTAGTTTGTGAAATAGTTCCGCCCTGAGGTCAAATTTGTGCCTTTTGCCGACTAAAGTCCTTCACCTAGGCGAGCTTCTAGAGCAGGTGCCTCTCCGTCGATTGACTCCCCCTTATCCTCACCCGCACGTATCCTCGATCCGAAATTTCCGGATCCCTCCCTCGTCGCGCCCGCAAGGCGACGGTCTCCCCTCCTCCTTCCTCGTCACCGCCACGGGGCGCGGCCAGGCAAAGCTCGTCCGGCCCGACGGCGGCGGGGCCTTGGCGTCCTCGCGAGTGTGTGGGGGCTGCACGGGCAGGCCTCTCCATGGTCAGGCGCGACGTTGGTGTTGGGCGTTGCGGCGTGGCGGCGCTCGGGTCTGACGGATCAGCCTTGCAGCGGCGGCGGCGACCAAGGGGATTGCGGCGTGACGGATGGCACGGCGGCGGAGCGTGCCTTGGCGTGACGGCCAGCTCTGGTCGATTGGCGACGCAGGCAGCGGTAGCAAGGTCAGGTGGCTGTTTCTCTGCCTCCCGGCGGTGGTGGCTATCGGCAACGGGAGAGACTAGGTGTAATTGATATCTACTTGATATTAATATATTCCCCTTTTCAAAAAAGGTGCCTCTCCGTCTCGATGGCTTGAAGAGCCTTCCCTGGTCTAGTGCCGTGTCGAGGGAGTATAGCTATGCCTTGCTGCAAGGAAGGTGTTCCGTCAGCAGTTCATGGCAAACCATGAACCTCAGGTGTCAACACGGCTGGTGAACTCTTGACACGAAGAACTCCAACGAGTATACATTGGTGAGACTAGACCTGGTGATTCTTTTCTATTGGAGCGAGGCGTATTTCTGCATCTTAGCCCGTTCTTTGGGAATGGCTGAGCTGCTGGGGAAGAACAGTGGCA
>NC_057812.1:664128291-664173235 GCF_018294505.1 Triticum aestivum
CCCGCGAGCCGTTCCGGGAACTCGTGGCTGCTGCTGCGAGGTGACCGAGAGCTACCGGAACTTGGTGTAGGAACATATGACATGGTGTTGGCAGCCAGGGGCGCCGCGTAGGATGCGGTAAACTCAAAGCCTCGGACATGTACTTCGATTTAGTGGTAAGGGATTGCATAGTCTTCTTACTGATTTTTCTTCCCAAGTGTTTTTGCTGGCCGTGACAGCATAGTTAAGTCCTACCGCCAAGGATAATGACGGTAGGCTGTGTTACCCTACCGCCAGACACTACGACGGTAGGAAAAAGGGTCAGACCCTGAATTTTTTTCGAACTAGGGTCAGATCCGAATGAACTTTATCAAAAGGGTCAAAACACGAAAATCGGCCTCCCGTGACACAAGTCAAAAGAACCACCAGTATCATGACTTTTGCCCCACACAACAATTTGTCCATTCGCAACACCCATGGACGCCATCACACCACACACCACAAGCGACAGCATGGGATCCATATCCGAGGTCCTTCGCTTAAGCAAGCTTCTAGAGCAAGTTCTCCTGGTGCATGAAAAAGAAATGCAATTGTGTTAAGCAAGTTCTCCTAGAGGCCACATCTTTACGGGTGAACGGGACCCCCTTCGACTATATTGACAGATCACACGGGAACCTCCGATATGCACTGTCAGAACCACCAATCCTTTTTTGTGAATAGAGAACCACCAATCCACATACAATAGGAACCTTTTCATAAGGAACGAGAACCCTTTCCATATATAGTAGATCGTGAGCATATCGACGCCCCTTTCCATGTGAGAGCAACCCGACCATTGTTTTTCATTTTTGACACACATTTTTCGGGTGGGGGCACATCTTTATGGGTGAACGAGCCCCCCCCCCCCTTCGACTGCATCGACAAACCACACGGGAACCTTTGTTATGCACTGTGAGAACTGCCCACACACGTACAATATGAACCCTTTCTTAAGTAACCGGAAGCCTTTTCATATATAGTCGACTATGAGCATATAGACGACCCTCTCCACATGAGAGCAATCAATCTTCGTTTTCAATTTTTTGTTAGAACGTCACATAAGGCATGGGGGTTGGGGGGCACATGCAAAAGCTCCGTATAATGTAGACCGTGAACACATCAACTGCTCGTACTTCTCGAACGGTTGACAAAGCAAGCATGCATTCACACATCACATGGAACTGCCGTATTTTGCATTATATGATGTGGTAGGTGGAGGGAGAGACTGTTAGATATTCATCTATGTTTTTGGTGAACAAAATGCACAGCGCACATGGCCTTTGGGGTGGAGGCCACATCTTTTTCGGGTGAAAGGGACGACTGCATCGACAGATCACGCGGAACCTCCGATATGCACTGCGAGAACCACCAATCCACATACAATAGAAACCCTTTATTAACGAACAAGCACCCTTTCTATATATAGTATATCGTGAACATATCGACGCCCCTTTCCATGTGAGAGCAAAACCGACCATATTTTTAATCCCTCCGTTGGATCATGTTATATTATAGGTGTGTTGGTTTAGTATTTTTTTCAGAATTTTAGAAAACTTTTGCATCGTCGAAACCCTTAATTAGTTCTGTGGCAAGCACTTGTAGAAAATCCTACTCCTATAAAAATACTAAACCAACACACCTATAATATAACATGATCCAATGGAGGGATTAAAAAAAATACGACTGTATGTGTCCTGAAAAAAAAACAAATAGTTCAGTATATATTTATGTCGCAGTGAGCTGAAATGCTTATTATTTTTGTCGAGGACACATAGATGCATATTTTGACAATCCCACTGTTGGATCATCTTATTACATTAGAGAAATGCTCCCATATTTATTTTATATTTTTTGATAACTTTTAAACCGTTAAAAGTTCAGCGACCCTTAACTAGTTCTGTGGCAGCTATAGTAGACATAGTTTTACCTATATATATACACACATGTTATTCTATAGTAGACAGAGCAAATCACACGGCTTACTAGCAGCAATCGTTTGTGTTGTTATTGGTCTTTGCACACATTTCTGATTACGAATCTGTTTGCCGTGTATCACACACATCTTGTTCAGTTGAACCGTTTTCATTGTGTTGCCTAATCACACACAGTTCATCCTAGTGAATTGTATGCTATATATCGCACACGCCTTCATCTGACTGCTCGTTTCTTTTGTTCCTCCTCATTCTAAATAGTTAATTGAACTAAACCGTATGCCCTGCATCGCACATGCAACTAAAATCTGAACCGTGTTTGATGCATCCGTCATGGCAAAATGTTTTGCACCTTTTTTGACGGGTTTTTTACACCACTGTTTGCGATTATGGCATCGCACACAGTTTCGTCGAAGGGTCTCTGATCGTAGTGTCACGTTTGAACCATCCTGCAATAGTGCATACAAACGATTTCTTCTTATGTTCTCCGCTAGATAGGAACTTTGGAGTTATTCTTCATCACACTTTGAGGGGTGGTTATATGATCCAATTATATTAGCACTGCTGAGATATTGCACTAGCGAAAGTACGGACCCTAGGCTTCATTTTCAAGCATTGCAATACCGTTTGTGCTCCGTTTTATCAATTTCTACCTTGCTATTTTTTATTGTTCTTATTACAAAAACCAATTTCTACCACCCATATTACACTTTTATCACCATCTCTTCGCCGAACTAGTGCACCTATACAAATTGCCATTGTATTGGGTGTGTTGGGGACACAAGATATTTCTTATATTTGATTGTAGGGTTATTTGAGAGAGACCATCTTCATCCTATGCCTCCCACGCATTGATAAACCTTAGGTCATCCACTTGAAGGAAAATTGCTACTGTCCTACAAAACTCTACGCTTGGAGGCCCAACACGAGTCTACAAGAATAAAGTTGCATAGTAGACATCAGCAACCTTGGCGGCGAGATGATCGTGATGTCGGGCTTACTAGCCCCGTTGACTCGAGAACACCATGTCTACCTCCATGGCGGCAACACCATCCAAACTGTCTACACCAATGAGTTCAGCACCATCGACATGTGGATAAAATATACAGACGAGTACATGCAAGCAAATGATATGTTCTTCATCGGCATGGACATCCAGATTTGCGATGGTTCTAGTTGTCTCCTTTACTAGGTATGCCAATTGTCAGGGGTGAGCAAATCCCTGTGTGTCGGCGTCCTGGGAACGGGGGTCCCCCAACTTGCCTGCCTGCGGCCTGTGGCGTGGCTCAAGCGAGGGCCCAGCGCGACCCATCTTCATCAGCTCAAGCTTAAAGACCCTTGCGAGGGGCCAAGCCTCGCGGGGCGGACGACAAGAAGCTTCCTCAGAGGCAGCCTCATCAGGCAGGCTCGCGAGGGGGCGGAGAGATCAAGGCAGGGGTACCTCGCAAGGAACCCGTGACGCAAGCCATGACGATCGAGACCAGGTGGGCGCCGGCCTGCCCAGTGTCCTTGTTTCCCCTTTGGTGCAAAGGGGGCAAGCACAGGCCAAGGCATCAGGCAAAGGTTACCATTTCGGTGCAACGAGAACAAGACCAGCCGGACGGCAGGACGGAGGTCACCGTGGAGCCCAAGACAGCGTCATCGCCAGTGCTTTTGGCAGCCGAAGACCACCTTTTGTCAGGATAACTTGTACTAGATGTCCCCCTTCGAAATGGCCAATTGTTGGCGCCCTTCCCGCTCATTATTTGGGTAGAGGCCCAGGGCCTCTATAAATAGAGCTAGCCACCACAGAGTAGACATGATCTAGACATCTAGAGATCCCCAGAGACATCTAGACACCCCAAGAACATCGAGAGATCTAGTAGAACCCTAGCAGAGAGAGAGAGAGGCGATGAACTCACCCTAGCAGTTCAAGGCACCAACTCAAGAACACCTCTCGCGAGGTTGTTCTTCCCTTGTATTGTCCATCATCAGCCCCAGAGGCAATCCACCACACCACACACTGGAGTAGGGTATTACACCACAACGGTGGCCCGAACCAGTATAAACCTCGTGTCTCTTGTGTTGTTCATCATTTTCATCTTAGTTCGCACGAGAGGATCAAACGTAGATCGGTAGGGGAGAGATCTCCGCGCGCACCCCAGTGTTCGAACCTCAAGGGTCTGTCGGAACCCCAAACCCGACATTTGGCGCGCCAGGTTGGGGTGCGCCGGAGTCCTCCTTCCTGACAACCCGTTCTCCCCCGACATCACATCCCGCCCTCATGGCAGACAACGCGCTGCCTGCTCCAGCAACGCATGCCGACACTGGGGCCAGGGGGCTCCGGGCCTTGGCCCCTGCCTTGCGGCAAGTGTAGTGGTTGCGCAAGTTTAGGCCCGAGATGCCGCTGCGCTACGACGGCGCGACGGACCCGATGATTTTCCTGCTGGTGTACGAGGAGGCCGTCCTCGGAGCTGGGGGCGATGATCGGGTGACGGCCAACTGGTTACCCATGGCCCTCACCGGCGTCCCGCGTGCGTGGCTCCTCGACCTGCCGACGGCCTCTGTCACCTCCTGGGAGGAGCTGCGTGACCTCTTACTCGCCCGTTTCGCCGCACCAGTGCCGCCCGTCGTCGCAGCTCTCCTAGGTGGCTCCCAGGCACCGCCCTCGAGCCATCACGTCAAGCCGTTCACCCGCCGGATCAGCACCGCCTCCAAGCGCCGAGAAGCCCCCCCCGGGCTGGGTGGCACCCGAGGCCGGTCTAAACTTCGACTCGAAGGACCACCCCTTCAACCCCATTGGTTCGGGCATGCTCCCGATGTTGTGCACCCCCACCATCTGCCAAGTGGCCGTCACCAGGACCCTCATTGAAGGTGGTGCCGGCCTCAACGTGCTCTCGATGGAGGCCTTCAGCCTCCTCCACGTACCGCTGGAGCGGCTCCGACCCAGCAGGCCTTTCTCGGGCGTCGGAGCCGGTTCCACTGCCTCCTTGGGGCAGGTCCGCCTTCCAGTGACCTTCGGCACCTGCGACAACTTCCGCACAGAGCTGATCGACTTCGACATCGCCCCCATCGGCCTTTCCTACAACGCCATCCTCGGCTATCCGGCCCTGGCTCAGTTCATGGCGGCAACTCACCCGGTGTACAACCTCATGAAGATGCCTAGGAGCAGCGGCGTCCTCACCGTGTCAGGAGACACAAAGAATGCATTGCAGGTGCTCCAGCTTGTTTTCAGGGCGGCCGCGATGGCGCAGCCCACTGGCACCGACGCCCTCGAACCCAAGGGGGCTGTACTGGCTAAAAAGAAGCAGCTGTTCACCCAAGACAAGGCAGAAACCAAGCAGGTACCAGTCGATGAGGACGGGTCCGCTAGCGCCACCTTCACCATAGGGGCCAACCTCGAGCCCGAACAAGAGAAAGCCCTGATCGGTTTCCTGCTGCGAACAAGAAGGTGTTTGCGTGGGAACCTGATCAGTTAGCAGGGGTCCCAAGGGAAGTGATTAAGCATCACCTCAACGTGTGCCCCAATGTGCGCCCCGTGAAGCAGAAGGCAAGGCGGCAGTCTACTGAGAAACAAGCTTTCATCGTCCAAGAGACCCGGAAGCTAGAGGCGGCAGGAGTTTTCCGCGAGGTCCGCTACCCTGATTGGTTGGCTAATCCAGTCGTTGTGCCGAAAAAGGAAGGAAAGGAACGCATGTGTGTTGACTTCAGCAACCTCAACAAGGCCTGCCCGCAGGATCCATTTCCGCTCCCCCGCATTGACCAGATAATCGACTCCACCGCAGAATGTGACCTATTGTGCTTCCTAGATGCCTTCTCGGGCTATCACCAGATCAAGATGGCAGTAGAAGATGTGGAGAAGACGGCCTTCCTGACCCCGCGTGGAGTGTACTGCTATACGTGCATGCCGTTTGGGTTGCGCAACGCAGGCGCGACCTTTCAGCGGCTGATGCACATCGCCTTAGGCCGGCAGCTTAGGAGGAACATAGAAGCTTACGTCGATGACATTGTGGTGAATTCTCGTGAGGCAAGGACCATGATACAGGACCTGGAAGAAACCTTTGCGAGCCTCAACGAGGTGGACCTACGGCTCAACCCGGAGAAGTGCGTGTTTGGAGTCCCCTCAGGCAAGCTCCTGGGTTTCCTCGTATCCCACAGGGGCATCGAGGCCAACCCGGAGAAGGTCAAGGCAGTCAAAGACATAAGCCCACCAAGGACCCTCAGAGAAATGCAAAAGCTCACCGGGCGTGTAACTGCGCTGGGGCGTTTCATCTCCAAGCTGGGGGAACGAGCGCTGCCCTTCTTCAAGCTGATGAAGAAAAAGGGCCCCTTCAAGTGGACTGAAGAGGCCGACAAGGCATTCCAAGACCTCAAGAGGTACCTTACCAGTCCACCAGTGATGGTAGCTCCCCGTCCTCGGGAGCCCCTAGTGCTCTACCTCGCGGCCACCCCCTACTCCGCTAGCGCAGCCCTGGTAGCGGTCAGGGAGGAGCGCTGTGCCAAGGCCGTATCAACCGTCTGAACTAAAGTGAAACAGAGCCAGGAGGGCCTCGCGAATGCCGCAACCGCAGCCGGAAAGGAACAGCCGCGGTAGGAGAACGCACCCGGAGCAGGAGAGGCCCCCTCAGGCGACCAAGCACTGGGAGCTCTGTCGTCTCAAGAGACGCCTCGACCTCTGGAGGACACAAGCAGTGCCAGCACCCTCAACCTCGTCGAGCACCCCGTGTATTTCGTCAGCACAGTGCTACGGGACGCGAGGGCGCGGTACCCCATGCCTCAAAAGCTCCTCCTCGCGCTATTGGTGGCCTCACACAAGCTGCGGCACTACTTCCAAGGCCACCCCATCAAGGTCGTCTCGGCATACCCTTTGGAGAGGGTACTCAGGAGCCCCAACTTGGCTGGAAGGGTTGCTGAATGGAACATTGAGCTGCAGGCATTTTAGCTAGAATTCAGTACGACCAGAGTCATCAAGGGAGCCGCGTTAGCAGATTTTGTGGCAGAATGGGCAGAAGCGCCGGGTCTCGAGGCAGGCGAAGACCGGTCACTTTCCCCGGGAAGTGAAGCACCGGATGGCTGGGTCATGTACTTTGATGGGGCATTCTCCCGACACGGTGCGGGAGCTGGCGTAGTGCTCGTATCTCCTACCCAGGACAAACTCTACTATGCCGTGCAACTTTGCTTCCAGCATGGAGAAAAGGTCTCCAATAACATAGCAGAGTACGAAGGCCTAATAGCCGGCTTGAAGGCCGCAGCTGCCTTAGGGGTGAAGCGCCTCATCATCAAGGGCGATTCACAGCTCCTCGTCAACTTCTCCAACAAGATATACGAGCCTAAGGACGAGCACATGGAGGCTTACCTCGCTGAGGTCCGCAAGATGGAGAAACAGTTCTGGGGACTGGAGTTGCAGCATGTGCCCCACGACACCAATCAGGAGGCTGACGACATTGCCAAGAGGGCATCTAGGCGGCTGCCTCAGGAGCCCGGCGTCTTTGAGGAGCGGCTCTTCAAACCCTCGGCGGTGCCGTCTCTGTCCAGCACGGCACAACCGAGGGAGGAGCTCCCTCAGCCGCCTGCCTCGGGAGCTCCGGTCTGCGGCCCGGCATCAGGGGCACGCCTGCTCCTGGTGTTGGAGCCTCAGGAGGGATGTTGGATCCCAGAGCTCAAGGACTACCTGATGCAAGGGATTCTGCCGGAGAACGAGGAGGAGGTGGAGCGTGTGGCACGGCAGGCCACGGCTTATTGCATCCAGGATGGTGAGCTCTACAGGAAGTGGCCAAATGACGTGTCTCTATGTTGCATTTCCAGGGAGCAAGGAAAGGAACTGCTAGCGGACATACACAGCGGAGACTACGGGCACCACTCGTCGTCACGAACCCTCGTCGGCAAGGCGTTCCGCAGCGGGTTCTACTGGCCCACAGCACTCAGCGACGCCGTTGAGCTGGTGAAGGCTTGTGAGGCCTGCCAGTTTCACGCTAAATAGATCCATCAGCCTGCGGGGGGTCTGCAGACCATACCCCTCTCCTGGTCGTTCGCAGTTTGGGGGTTGGACATTCTGGGCCCGTTCCCTCAGGCGCCAGGGGGCTATCGCTACCTCTACTTCGCCGTGGACAAGTTCACCAAATGGGCCGAGGTGGAAGCTGTCCGCACAATCCCTGCAGGCTCGGCAGTCAAGTTCATCAAGGGTCTCGTGAGCCGGTTTGGGGTGCCTAACCGCATCATCACTGACAACGGTTCGCAATTCACTAGTAATCTCTTCAAAACGTATTGTGCTAACCTTGGAACGCAGATATTATACGCTTTGGTAGCACATCCCCGGAGCAATGGCCAAGCTGAACGAGCCAACGCGGAGGTCCTGAGGGGCCTCAAGGCCAGGACCTTCAAGAAGAAGCTGGAGGCCTGTGGCAGGGGCTGGCACGACGAGCTCTAGTCCGTGCTATGGTCAATCCGCACGACAGCGACCAAGCCGACTGGCGAGACACCGTTCGTCCTCGTCTATAGAGCGGAGGCTGTTCTCCCTCACGAGGTCAGAAGTCGCTCCACACGGGTCCTGGCATTCGACGAGGCTTAGCAGGACGCCCTGCGGGGGACGGATCTCGTGCTGGGGGAGGAACGCCGTCGGGAAGCCGCACTGCAAGCAGCAAGGTATCAACAGGCGCTACGACGATACCACAGCCGCAACATCCGCCCCAGGACCCTTGAGGTAGGGGATCTCGTGCTCAAAAGGGTTCTCTCCAGGGAGGGGCTGCACAAGCTCTCTCCCATGTGGGAGGGCCCGTTCAAGGTTGTTCATGTTTCCAGGCCTGGCTCCGTGCGCTTGGAGACTCCGGAGGGAGTACCCATCCAGAACCCATGGAACATTCAACATCTCCGGAGGTTCTACCCCTGAGTGAAGCCGCTGCGTTTTGGAAAAGGCCCGGTGCCTGTGAAGAAGGCGAATGCCTGTGAAGCCGCTGCGTTTTGGAAAAGGCCCGGTGCCTGTGAAGAAGGCAAATGCCTGTGAAGCCGTTGCGTTTTGGAAAAGGCCCGGCGCCTGTGAAGAAGGCGAATGCCTGTGAAGCCGCTGCGTTTTGGAAAAGGCCCGGTGCCTATGAAGAAGGCGAATGCCTGTGAAGCTACTGCGTTTTGGGAAAGGCCCGATGCCTGTGAAGAAGGCGAATGCCTGTGAAGCTGCCGCATTTCAAGAAAGGCCCGATGCCTGTGAAGAAGGCCAACGCCTGTGAAGCTCGCCGCCTGTGACACTCTCACGTAATAATGAGTGGGGCTGTACACGCCCTGGAGTCTCCAGAGTGCCGCCCTCGGGCCTCGGGGGCTCCCGCCCACGCCTAGTGGCAGCACTTAGCTCCGCGCTGGTGAGAAGACGTCGAAGACTAGAATAGGCGCCGGACGCGGCTTTCCCATTTGCTTTCTGCAGTTGGCTTGTTTATTCCCGTTTGAAGTTTTTATTGGAGTTGCTGACGTTCCTGGCTTGTGGCTCTTTGTCTTTCTCGCTCGCTCACCTCGTTTTCTCTCGCGAAGTCTCGTGAGGGAGGATCGCGGGCGCCCTCACGAGTGTTTTCTGCCCCGATCGCTTGGAGCTTTCCTTTCCGAGTCCTCTGCGGGAGCACCCCTCCCAGTCCGTGCCCCACGGGCATCGCAACACGAGCGCAGGACCTGGGCCGATCGCACCCACAGCTAAGACCATAAGTTACCCCTCCTACTGATCCTTGTAGGGCACGAAGCGCGCGAGGAGGCCACGGCCTTGGGAGGCGAGGACCGCGCCAAGCCCCACCGAGCTAAAATAGTTCCCGCGCATGGGAGCGCGGCACGAGAACACGGCGCAGAAATAGCGGAAATGGCGTGATGGTTAAACAACAACAGTTCTAATACGCCCCCACGGGGCCCTACATTACTTACTATTTTTGCGCAGGATAAGAAAGAAAACAAAACGGACGCGATTCGTCCTGCGCCAACCCACAGCGAAGGCTCGAGCTGCTCCTGGGACTCAGGCGGATCCCTCATCTCGCTTCACTGGGGCGCGACGGCGGGCTGACCCGCTACCTTCACCCAAGTGGGCGCGACGGCAAGGAGGCTGGTCGTGGCCACCGCTGGAGGAGCTGCTGCCTGAGAGGGGGTTGCTGAAGCTCGACGGACCCCGAGCACCACCGCATGTACGCTAGTCGCAATCTTCATCCTGGTCAGAGCTAGGGCTGGGCAGGCGGCCGCGGTCGTCGTCTTCAGGGCAACACCCGGCACGACGATCATCTTCCCCGAACACCCTCACGTAGAGGGTGGCGTCGCCATCAAACTTGAAGTACAGGGTGCACCACCGGCTCAGGCCACGCGCGCGGGCAAACGTTTGCCAGCCGCGTGTCAGAGCCCCGTTCCCAGAAACGGAGACCTCCAGCGATGCCCAGGAGGCCCTGCTGCAGCATCCGTCTGCCTAGAGCCAGAAGCCACACCGGGCGCTGGCCGGAAGCTCATCTGCGAAGAAACGGGGGAGCTGGAGCCTGGTGCTGGATGGGTCTGCCGACCACATGACGAACTCCGGCAGCACCTCCGCAGAGCGAAAGCGTGGCCTAGGAGGGCGCACACCCACGGCGTGCCCCCATTAGCAACCTGGCGCTCACCACTGCGCCGGGAACCGCCTCCATGGCCGCGGGAGGCCACCACGGGGACCGTGGTATACTTGCGAGGGCGGCCTCGGCCGCGCTTGGCCAGGGGGGAGTCAGGCCCAGCCTGGGGGGCCTTTCCTTTCCCTGCGGCCGAGAATCTCTTTAGAGCCATGGGAGCGACGAGTAATCGAGAAGAAGGAAAGGAGCAGCAAGGAGGGACGGGCCAAAGGGGGTCGCCCAGCCCCGTACTTATAGCCGGAGGAGGCCAACCATCGTGCACCACGATCGCGGGTAATCATGACTGGTTTCTCTGCATACAGGGACTTATCAAGTCATGTGGTCGCCGAGGCGTCGTGGGGAAGCGCAGTCGCCCACGTCCAATCAATCGCCACGCGGATCCCAAGGCCGCGGGCTGTTAGGGCCTGTGGCGCTTCATGCTTGCCCCTTCGCTTCTCTGCTAAGCCAAGCCTGCGCGCGCCTTGGGCCCGGGGGCTACTGTCGGCTTCCTGGTAACGGGGGTCCCCAGACTTGCCTACCTGCGGCCTGTGGCGTGGCTCAAGCGGGGGCCCAGCGCGGCCCATCTTCATCAGCTCAAGCTCAAAGACCCTCGCGAGGGGCCAAGCCTCGCGGGGCGGATGATAGGAAGCTTCCTCAGAGGCAGCCTCATCAGGCAGGCTCGCGAGGGGCGGAGAGATCAAGGCAGGGGTACCTCGCGAGGAACCCGTGACGCAAGCCATGACGATCGAGACCAGGCGGGCGCCGGCCTGCGCAGTGTCCTTGTGTCCCCTTTGGTGCAAAGGGGGAAAGCACAGGCCAAGGCATCAGGCAAAGGTTACCATTCCAGTGCAACGAGACCAAGACCAGCCGGACGGCAGGACGGAGGTCACCGTGGAGCCCAAGACGGCGTCATCGCCAGTGCTTTTGGCAGCCGAAAGACCACCTTTGGTCAGGATAACTTGTACTAGATGTCCCCCTTCAAAATGGCCAATTGTTGGCGCCCTTCCCTCTCATTATTTGGGGAGAGGCTCAGGGCCTCTATAAATAGAGCTAGCCACCATAGAGTTGACATGATCTAGACATCTAGAGATCCCTAGAGACATCTAGACACCACAAGAACATCAAGAGATCTGGTAGAACCCTAGCAGAGAGAGAGAGAGAGAGAGAGAGAGAGAGAGGCGATGAACTCACCCTAGCAGTTCATCGCACCAACTCAAGAACACCTCTCGCGAGGCTGTTCTTTCCTTGTACTGTCTATCATCAGCTCCAGAGGCAATCCACCACACCACACACTGGAGTAGGGTATTACACCACAACGGTGGCCCGAACCAGTATAAACCTCGTGTCTCTTGTGTTGTTCATCATTTTCATCTTAGTTCGCACGAGAGGATCAGACGTAGATCGGTAGGGGAGAGATCTCCGCGCGCACCCCAGTGTTCAAACCTCAAGGGTCTGCCGGAACCCCAAACCTGACACTGTGAAAGTTCCTCCTCAATGAGCGGTACATATTCGTTGGTGTTTGCATCCGGCGAGACATACAACTATTGTGGCCCTTGGGCTTAAGGGTCACAAATTACAAGGACATCCAAGCCGAATGGACTATTCTGGATGACACATAAAAGCCTTGGGATTCACTGGGGGAAGTCACCGAATTAATCATTGATGAATTCTACCACGAGAATAACCTGTTCAATACGGACCGTCACAAACGCAGGGCCGGAGAGCTCTATGATGAACAAATCGCGTACACGTGCATGGACGCGTATGCTTAGCGTATGGAGACGGATAGACACATCGAGCATGGTTGGATAGAAGCAAAAGAGAGGCGAGTGATGCCGGCCATTCATGAAAACATCAAGAAGATGGAGATGATGCAACGGAAACTGGGGAAGGCGCGGTATGAGAGATATTAAGAATAGATCAGTTTTATTATGATTTATGTAATTTATTTTTTGCTGAATTTGGCTAATTTATGCTGAAGTTGTGAATTCCAATGTTCTGAACATTTGTGGTATCATTCTATTAAGTCAATTATTTTACATGTCGGCTCTTAAAAGCGGTACATACTGTCACATCCCTGGTCCTGTTATGCACTAGGCTAGACCCTCATGTGAGCATCATGTTTTAATTCAAATGAAATTTGAATTGAGGAATTTTCAAAAGCCTCAGAAGACCTCTAAAAATAACCAACATTTAAATCTCATCAAATGAGTCCAAAGAAATGTTCCTGTTACTCTGTGAAAATATTGGTAAGAGGTAAAATTCAAACCAATATTTTTGGAATCACGGAATTATTTATTTTTGGGCCTTTGACTTAAACCAATGACATATTTGAGTTGAATTTATTTCTATTATATAAGAAATAAAGTTCAAATATTTTTGTAAGTTGCCTGTGACCTTGGACTAGTTCCTGAGCTCACATACAATTTACAGAAAGTTTTAGAAAAATGATTTGATATTTTAAATCAAATCAAAACCAATTGCAGAAAATAGAAAAGAGAAAGAAAGAGAGAGAGAACCCACCTGGACTTACCTGGCGCCCACCAATCGGCCCAGCGCGGCCCAACCCACCTCTTCCTTCGCCTTCCTCCCCTCGCCCCGAAGCAGCTCGGTGGCGAGCGCTGGCGACGCCGAGGCCTCCTCCCTACCTGCCTCACGCCCTCGAGACCCTTCCAGCACCACGGAGACAGCCACACGCCCCCAGGCCTCTCACTCTCTCTCCCCGAGCTCCTCTCCTCCTCTGGCTCTCTCGCACGCAGCCACCGAACACACCTGCTGCCGCCGACGAGCACCACCGCGGCCACCGTCCACCCCGTGCCTCTCCGATGAGTCCAGCGGAACCGCCATCGCCTTCTGCATCCTCTACACCAACCCATTCGACCGCAGGAGCCCTGTAGTGTCTTCCCGGAGCTCGTCCCCAACCTTCGGCCGCCAGCGAACTTTCGAGGATTCGCGAGCTCCAGCCCCTCCCCGGCCTCGCCGTTGCCTCTACCGGATCCGCTGTGAGCTCCTCTTCCATTCCCCCTCCTCCCCCCGCTCGTTCCCGCACTCTAGCCGCCCTTTTCACCGGGGCCGTGAGCTCCTCGCCGCCGGCGATGACGCAGACAAGGCCAGAGCCACCGTAGCTAACTCCCGAGCACGGCAACATGCTCCACACCTCACCAGGAACCTAACACACACACCAGCTCCCCCTCCCGTGCCCCCTAGCGCCAACCCCAACCTCGCCCGTACTCCGGCCGCCGCCACGAGCTCGACTCCGGCGAGCTCACTCCACTGCAGCCTCTCCCGCTTGCTCCAATGGATGCGCGAGAGTGCCATCTCTCTGTAGGTGGTCTCGGCCGCTAATTTGGTCGCCGGAGGACAAAATCCGAGCCTCTCCGCCGTCTCGGCCTCGCCGGCGACTCAACGCCGGCGGGATTGACCCCGCTGGGTCCATGACAAATGGGACCCGCCTGCTAATTAAGTTAGGATTAGTACTAACTAAAATTAGTTAGTTTAATTAACTACTGACACACGGGACCCACTGTCAGGTTTGACCGGACAGTGACCTGTTAACCTGCTGATGTCACACATGCGTCATGCTGATGCAGTAAAGTATTTCTGGAATTAAAATAAATCAGGAAATGATTAAAAAATTTAGAAAATAGCTAAAACTTCTAAAAATCATAGTAATTCAACCGTGACTCCAAATCAAACAAATTATATATGAAAAATTATCAGAAAAATTCAAGGAATCCATCTGTACCATTTTCATGCATGTTTGAACAATGTTTGTCCTCTGTTTTGGACAAAACAAATAAATGGCATTTAAACTCTCACATATGGAGTTTGAATTTGAATCTTGTATTCAAACCAACCCCATTTAACTTGTTGCTAGATGCATTAGCCCAAAACACATTCATATTGCCATGTCATAGCATGCATCATATTGTGCATTGCATTGATCGTGTTTCTTCTGTGTTTGCCTGTGTTGTTCCCCCTCGGTAGACGCTGTACCGATGATGTGATCGTTGACACTGATGAAGACTCAATGCTATCTTCAGAAGTGCCAGGCAAGCAAAACCCCCTTGTTCATTCCGATACAATCCTACTCTCTCGCCCTGCTCTCTTTTACTGCATTAGAACAACAACGAGTCATTTGTTACTTGTTGCGATAGCTGAACCCCTTTATCCTCTGCATGACCTGTCATTGCCACAGTAAATAGATGAAACCCACTAGTATGAGTAGGAGTTGTTTGAGCCATGTTGTGCCTACTCATTCATGTTTGTTTGTCATGCCTGCTATTGCTTAGAGTTGAGTCAGGTCTGATTCATCGGGGATGAATCAGAGGTGTGTAAACATGTCCTACTGTGTGTGAGCTAAATGGTGAACACGATTTGGTAAAGGTAGCGGTGAGAGGCCATGTAGGAGTACATGGTGGGTTGTCTCATTGAAGCCGTCCTTAGGAACTGAGTTCTGTGTTTGTGATCCATGATTCAGCTACTACCATGCATTGGGCCCTGAAATATGACCCTGCTCGACTTCTTATTCACCCTTGTCCTCTCTCCAGGAGTTGCAAGTAGTTTCTGGTGTTTGTAGTATGCTGGAGGCCGTGGACAGCGCTGACCGTAGGGGTGGGCTGTGATGCGGTAGGCACGTGGCCGGGTGTACCAGATACCCGTTAGGTATCTCGGGAACCCTGCACACATCGTTTGGGGCTGTGAGCGAAACTCCGTCCGGATCTCCTCATGGATGGAACCCGAATAGGCGATAAACCTGGACTAGAGACTTGAGTGTTTAGGTAGGTCGTGGTCTACACCCACGTCGGCTTTCGCTTGAAGTCTGCCGAGCACATGTCGTGTGCAGACGCTAAGTGGTGGAAACATGTATGAAGAAGTACACCCCTGCAGGGTTAACATCATCTATTCGAATAGCCGTGTCCGCGGTAAAGGACTTCTGGGTTGCTTATATCAGTTCATAGACAAGTGAAAGTGGATACTCTAAAATACGCAAGATAAGCGTGAGTGCTATGGATGGCGTTCTCGTAGGGAGACGGGAGCGGTTCCATAGTGGTGTATTGGTTGGTGAATATGTGGACTCGTGTGCGCCACCTCAAAAGAGTTGCTTGCAGTCGTAGTTTAGGTTAGCCACCGAGTCAAAGCTGGCTTGCTGCAGTTAAACCCCACCATCCCCTTTGTTGATAATGATGCATATGTAGTTAGTTCTGATGTAAGTCTTGCTGGGTACATTTGTACTCACGTTGCTTAATTTATGTTTTTGCAGAGAGACTTCGGTCTCGCTAGTAGTTCCGCGTGGACTTCGACGTTTAGCTTGTTACCTCAGCTACGATCTTGTGCCTCGGCAGGATTTGGTAGATAGTCAGGCTTCTCAGCCTTTTTCATTTATAGATGTCTGTACTCAGACATGATAGCTTCCGCTTGTGTTTTGACTTGTATGCTCTGAATGTTGGGTCGTAGGACCCCTGTTTGTAATATCTCGCTCCTCGAAGCCTAATGAATACATACTTGAGTTATAGAGTCATGTTGTGATGCCATGTTGTATTTGCACATATCGAGCATATTGTGTGTATGTTATTGAAATGCTTGGTATGTGTAGGATCTGACTATCTAGTTGTTTATCCTTAGTAGCCTCTCTTACCGGGAAATGTCTCCTAGTGTTTCCACTGAGTCATGGTAGCTTGCTACTGCTCCGGAACACTTAGGCTGGCCGGCATGTGTCCTTCTTCGTTCCTGTGTCTGTCCCTTCGGGGAAATCACACGCATTGACTACCGGAGCCCTGTTAGCCCGCTACAGCCCGGTTTACCGGAGTCCTGCTAGCCCAGAGCTACAGCCCGGACCCACTTGCTGCTGACTGACACGTTCGATGCTGGGTCATGGATGCCTATCCCTGTAAGTTTGTGCCACTTTAGGTTTACGACTAGCCATGTCAGCCCGGGCTCCTTATCATATGGATGCTAGCGACACTATCATATACGTGTGCCAAAAGGCGCAAACGGTCCCGGGCAAAGGTAAGGTGACACCCGTGGGAATACCGTGCGTGAGGCCGCAAAGTGATACGAGGTGTTACATGCTGGATCGATGTGGCATTGATTCGGGGTCCTGACAGCGTTGGTATCAGAGCTTGACTGCCTGTAGGATTACCAAGCCAAACTGGTCAAAGTTGAGTCTAGAAATTCTTTAGTTATATAAGGGAATTGATTGTGGGATGGAACGTAAGGCTCTTTTTACTCCTTATACCTTATGCCCTTCTGATCTGAGTCATCTTATCTTTCCTACGGGGTTAAAGAACTAGGCTTTCTCTTCTTTCTATCAGGATCACGTGTTACTAATCCGTAGACTTATAAGATTGTTGGATTTAAGCTTGAGTTCAGCTCCTACGACTTCTGTATGTTAACTGTTGATCTCAAAACCTTGGAATTGTGCTTCTGAGTGGCTATGCCACCATTTTTGTAGCATGTCTCAAATCTTTTTGAGCATTTATAGCCGTTATGCCGTCCGAGTCATCCCAGGTTTCTAAATAGTCTGATGCATTTGCAAATCCCTTCTTCCCGTTCCCGATGTCCTTTTGGTCAGATTAATCACACAAATTAGTGAGTTGAGGTACTTTATTGCCTCGACATATATGTTGGAGTTAATAATTATGACCCTAAGTGCTTAGGGGATCATCTAGTGGTCTAGCCATGATCTGTGTTTCCAGTGTGATGATTATGGCCGTCATTATCGAAAGCATCCCGTGATGCCATTTAGTTAGTAGGCATTCTATTTCTGGGTTCTGAACCCGAGATTCACCCCATTTATCTCATGTTGATAGTGTTGCTAGTTCCTTTAGGAAATTAGTAACTTTTGCATTAGTCCTCGAGGTCCATGGTATTTTCCTTCTTCCAAATACTATGAACCATTCAGGCAAAAGTTATTTGAACCAAAAGATCACAATCAGAGTACTCTTGAGGAGTTCTCCATTCATAAATCGTGACTCTGCCAGTCCTACCTCTCTGCATGGGTTATCCGGAAGAAACATATTGAACTTGGTTCGACATACTAATCTATGCATCCACAACTCAGAAAATTATATGTTCTTTGAGTTGCCCCTCTTAGTTGTCTTCTAACCCTGGTCTATCATTTGATAGTCAAGATTATGCGTGCATTCCTATTACTCTTGTGGTCCGTCAAGCCATTCTATTCCGGAATGACTAGGAGAAACAAACTCCAGTACCTTGTCCATTCCCAGGATTGGGTCTTAGCAGTCGTACTCCACAGATCAAATTGCTAATCTTGATTTTGCTCTGTTCCACCTTGGAGTATTACCATCTTTATATCAAGAATGTCATGGGAATTGCACACCATCCTATGAACTCTTGGTACAGTGATACTTCTTGCCATCATTGTTCATTCCTCGGTTTCCGTGTTTTTGTAACCGGAATGCCGACAAGTGAATCATGGTGTGTGAAATAAATACTCCTAGCAACCTTGTTGCTTGGTAGTTAAATGGACGATAACCTCATTCTTAGCGTGTTGATTATTGAATCGTCACCCTAAGGTTGATTGTGCTACCTAGTCCTTATTTCCGGTGCACATTTCGATTGATGAGTTAGGATTTTGTCAAGTCCTCGCTCATTTGATCATATCGTCTTGCCCTAAAAAGCAAGATTGTTCTCGATCTTAGTAACATATCGGTGGTTCGTGATTTTCCGAATATCTTCTCGAAAGTATCACCAGGTTGTCACCTGACTGTTATGTTGAGCTCATGATCAAGTTGGTTTATCCTGTAAACCACCCTTTCTCCAAGAATCCGTGTTGGATACCCATAAGCTAGTTGGTTAAGCTATGCATCAACTTGGAGAGTTGGAAGATAGAAGCTTGTCCGATATAGTTCATTATAAGGGATGTCTTGTATGTGTGTTGAAGAAAGTTGATATTTTCATCGACTGAACCTCGTGATCAGTTAATGGACCTATCATTTTATTCCAACCTTTGATTGGAGTATGGGCTATCATCCAATCAGACCAGAACCAACGATATTCGTAATGTTGTCTTACTCGTGGTTGATCCCTCGAGCATACACCATTATATCTTTTGGGTCTGACCAATGCTATCACTTGTTCACCTAACTATGGAATTCCTTTTAAAAGGAAACCCAGATGAATTTTTGTTGAGCCCATTGACAACATCCTTATCTCCTCCATGATCTTGTTGGACAACAAGTTAGTGTTGGAAACTTTTGAAAGCATTTTCTTCATGCTAGCTCATGAAGCATATGTTCGGATGTAAGAAGTGACTTTCTCTAATTCATGTGCATTGATGCAAGTTGCCGCCGTGAATTCGGGAAAGTTGGCTTTGCTTCCTCTGGAGTCATTCCAAGTCAGTCATGCATACGTGTGAAGTATTCTGTGGTGTGGAGACTTGCAACCTTCACTCTATATGTGTCCCTAGCACACCAAGCCACTGATTGATTTGTTCAAGGAGAAGAAGTTCCTTCTTAAGAATCATGACTTATGATAGGACTTCGCTATCCTTATTGATGGTTCCCCTCCTGAACTCGGTAGTGTTTTGTTGTAAGACTACCATGTGTTCATGCTTGTCTGGGACAATGTGTTCACATGTTGTAGCAGAACCAGCTCATGTTTTGGAGCTTGCTATCGTAATTCATTTCCCGAGAATCTTGCAACGTCATCTCGTCGATTTGTGTTGCAAACTTTCATTTTTCTTCCTAGACTCGATGAGTCTGGAATATCCTGACACCAACCAGATCTGAATCTCAGGCAGATGTGATGGCTGGAACATTTCCCAAGAACTATAATATTGGTCCCTCGATAACCGGTAAAGTGAATGTCGTGGCCAACACACCCAGCCGGAAGACCCATAATTGTAGTATCTTGATTGAAGAAGTTGGCCACCTTCCCATAAGGATTTTGCAGGATTTACTTCCGTAGTTATTCCTTATGATTTTTGTGTTTCCGAAGTCCGACCTTTACTTGATGTTCTAGATACCAGACCATTTCAAGGAATGGGATACGCTAGTACATCAAGGAGAACATTAGAAGCGGAGTGCTAAATGTTACTCGGTCGATCATCCAGATTCTGTTTCCTTGGCCTCGCCAAGGGTGAAATCTGAGAAAGTGTTATCTTCCTTTGCATCTGCATCATCCATCATCATTCATCATGGTAGCAAGTTGTGTTGCCAGGATCCTTGACACGGATATTGGTAAAATCTTGATGATTATGGAAATGCTCAAGTTCTTGAGAGCACGCACAAGCGCTAGGTGTTATCATCGACACTAACTGGGATGCTCTCAGTTTCCTCGGTTATGCTATGACCCTTTTCAAACAGTGAATTCACTCTCTATTGTTGGGTTCTTCCCCAGTTACCAGAATCATTCCCAGCATTTGCATTTTGTTCCCAGCTTGCACCGCCAATGTGCCATTCTACCATGGGTCTCTTCCATTTCCGGTGGTAAGCAAATTCATCCATTACGTTGTCTTCAACAAGGTAATCCACATCATCCAAGTCCGAGTATGCCATTCTACCGACCCCCTCCAAACGATCGCTCGAGAATTGCCTTAGGCTGGTTTAAAGAGTTTCAATGATCTCTGAATCAAAGGTAATTCTTTTTGCCACTTAAGGGGATATATCTACGAGTCACCATCCCTAAGGTGCCTCGTTGTGGTATCATGGCAACTCAACTCCTCGCTACGTTGACAATCGTTTACCACCTTCTTAAGTGTGGAATTGTTGTTTACCTAGTGAGCCCTTGTCATCTGTTCCACTCCATCCCTCTAGGTGTGTGCTTCGTGTCTCAACCCGAGAGATGGTTCTATGCCTTATCCCATGAGTTGATCCTGAGTTGTTCGACCTTCGAGAAGAATGATTCTTTTGGGGTCTTTCCTTCCTCTCGTTGTCATGATAGTTGGAGTTCTCAGAGCAAGACTTCGAGACAATGATGGTGATCAAATCAACGTTCATTTGAAGTGCAACCTGGATCATGAAGATTGTACTAGTTTGCGTTCCCCCTTCACCTTACCCTACGCTTGAATCTCGGGACGAGATTTTTGTTTAGTGGGGGTGAGTTGTCACATCCCTGGTCCTGTTATGCACTAGGCTAGACCCTCATGTGAGCATCATGTTTTAATTCAAATGAAATTTGAATTGAGGAATTTTCAAAAGCCTCAGAAGACCTCTAAAAATAACCAACATTTAAATATCATCAAATGAGTCCAAAGAAATGTTCCTGTTACTCTGTGAAAATATTGGTAAGAGGTAAAATTCAAACCAATATTTTTGGAATCACAGAATTATTTATTTTTGGGCCTTTGACTTAAACCAATGACATATTTGAGTTGAATTTATTTCTATTATATAAGAAATAAAGTTCAAATATTTTTGTAAGTTGCCTGTGACCTTGGACTAGTTCCTGAGATCACATACAATTTACAGAAAGTTTTAGAAAAATGATTTGATATTTTAAATCAAATCAAAACCAATTGCAGAAAATAGAAAAGAGAAAGAAAGAGAGAGAGAACCCACCTGGACTTACCTGGCGCCCACCAACCGGCCCAGCGCGGCCCAGCCCACCTCTTCCTGTCGCCTTCCTCCCCTCGCCCCGAAGCAGCTCGGTGGCGAGCGCTGGCGACGCCGAGGCCTCCTCCCTGCCTGCGTCACGCCCTCGAGACCCTTCCAGCGCCACGGAGACAGCCACGCGCCCCCCCAGGCCTCTCACTCTCTCTCCCCGAGCTCCTCTCCTCCTCTAGCTCTCTCGCACGCAGCCACCGAACACACCTGCCGCCGCCGACGAGCACCACCGCGGCCACCGTCCACCCCGTGCCTCTCCGATGAGTCCAGCGGAACCGCCATCGCCTTCTACGTCCTCTACACCAACCCATTCGACCGCAGGAGCCCTGTAGCATCTTCCCGGAGCTCGTACCCAACCTTCGGCCGCCGGCGAACTTTCGAGGATTCGCGAGCTCTAGCCCCTCCCCGGCCACGCCGTTGCCTCTACCGGATCCGCTGTGAGCTCCTCTTCCATTCCCCCTCCTCCCCGCGCTCGTTCCCGCACTCTAGCCGCCCTTTTCACTGGGGCCGTGAGCTCCTCACCGCCGGCGATGACGCAGACAAGGACAGAGCCACCATAGCTAACTCCCGAGCACGGCAACGTGCTCCACATCTCACCAGGAACCTAACACACACACCAGCTCCCCCTCCCGTGCCCCCTAGCGCCAACCCCGACCTCGCCCGTACTCCAGCCGCCGCCACGAGCTCGACTCCGGCGAGCTCACTCCACTGCAGCCTCTCCCGCTTGCTCCAATGGATGCGCGAGAGTGCTAGCTCTCTGTAGGTGGTCTCGGCCGCTAATTTGGTCGCCGGAGGACAAAATCCGAGCCTCTCCGCCGTCTCGGCCTCGCCGGCGACTCAACGCCGGCGGGATTGACCCCGCTGGGTCCATGACGAATGGGACCCGCTTGCTAATTAAGTTAGGATTAGTACTAACTAAAATTAGTTAGTTTAATTAACTACTGACACGCGGGACCCACTGTCAGGTTTGACCGGACAGTGACCTGTTGACCTGCTGACGTCACACATGCGTCATGCTGATGCAGTAAAGTATTTCTGGAATTAAAATAAATCAGGAAATGATTTATAAATTTTAGAAAATAGCTAAAACTTCTAAAAATCATAGTAATTCAACCGTGACTCCAAATCAAACAAATTATATATGAAAAATTATCAGAAAAATTCAAGGAATCCATCTGTACCATTTTCATGCATGTTTGAACAATGTTTGTCCTCTGTTTTGGACAAAACAAATAAATGGCATTTAAACTCTCACATATGGAGTTTGAATTTGAATCTTGTATTCAAACCAACCCCATTTAACTTGTTGCTAGATGCATTAGCCCAAAACACATTCATATTGCCATGTCATAGCATGCATCATATTGTGCATTGCATTGATCGTGTTTCTTCTGTGTTTGCCGGTGTTGTTCCCCCTCGGTAAATGCTGTACCGATGATGTGATCGTTGACACTGATGAAGACTCAATGCTATCTTCAGAAGTGCCAGGCAAGCAAAACTCCCTTGTTCATTCCGATACAATCCTACTCTCTCGCCCTGCTCTCTTTTACTGCATTAGAACAACAACGAGTCATTTGTTACTTGCTGCGATAGCTGAACCCCTTTATCCTCTGCATGACCTGTCATTGCCACAGTAAATAGATGAAACCCACTAGTATGAGTAGGAGTTGTTTGAGCCATGTTGTGCCTACTCATTCATGTTTGTTTGTCATGCCTGCTATTGCTTAGAGTTGAGTCAGGTCTGATTCATCGGGGATGAATCAGAGGTGTGTAAACATGTCCTACTGTGTGTGAGCTAAATGGTGAACACGATTTGGTAAAGGTAGCGGTGAGAGGCCATTTAGGAGTACATGGTGGGTTGTCTCATTGAAGCCGTCCTTAGGAACTGAGTTCTGTGTTTGTGATCCATGATTCAGCTACTACCATGCATTGGGCCCTGAAATATGACCCCGCTCGACTTCTTATTCACCCTTGTCCTCTGTCCAGGAGTTGCAAGTAGTTTCTGGTGTTTGTAGTATGCTGGAGGCCGTGGACAGCGCTGACCGTAGGGGTGGGCTGTGATGCGGTAGGCACGTGGCCGGGTGTACCAGATACCCGTTAGGTATCTCGGGAACCCTGCACACATCGTTTGGGGCTGTGAGCGAAACTCCGGCCGGATCTCCTCATGGATGGAACCCGAATAGGCGATAAACCTGGACTAGAGACTTGAGTGTTTAGGTAGGTCGTGGTCTACACCCACGTCGGCTTTCGCTTGAAGTCTGCCGAGCACATGTCGTGTGCAGACGCTAAGTGGTGGAAACATGTATGAAGAAGTACACCCCTACAGGGTTAACATCATCTATTCGAATAGTCGTGTCCACGGTAAAGGACTTCTGGGTTGCTTATATCAGTTCATAGACAAGTGAAAGTGGATACTCTAAAATACGCAAGATAAGCGTGAGTGCTATGGATGGCGTTCTCGTAGGGAGACGGGAGCGGTTCAATAGTGGTGTATTGGTTGGTGAATATGTGGACTCGTGTGCGCCACCTCAAAAGAGTTGCTTGCAGTCGTAGTTTAGGTTAGCCACCGAGTCAAAGCTGGCTTGCTGCAGTTAAACCCCACCATCCCCTTTGTTGATAATGATGCATATGTAGTTAGTTCTGATGTAAGTCTTGCTGGGTACATTTGTACTCATGTTGCTTAATTTATGTTTTTGCAGAGAGACTTCGGTCTCGCTAGTAGTTCCGCGTGGACTTCGACGTTTAGCTTGTTACCTCAGCTACGATCTTGTGCCTCGGCAGGATTTGGTAGATAGTCAAGCTTCTCAGCCTTTTTCATTTATAGATGTCTGTACTCAGACATGATAGCTTCCGCTTGTGTTTTGACTTGTATGCTCTGAATGTTGGGTCGTAGGACCCCTGTTTGTAATATCTCGCTCCTCGGAGCCTAATGAATACATACTTGAGTTATAGAGTCTTGTTGTGATGCCATGTTGTATTTGCACATATCGAGCATATTGTGTGTATGTTATTGAAATGCTTGGTATGTGTGGGATCTGACTATCTAGTTGTTTATCCTTAGTAGCCTCTCTTACCGGGAAATGTCTCCTAGTGTTTCCACTGAGCCATGGTAGCTTGCTACTGCTCCGGAACACTTAGGCTGGCCGGCATGTGTCCTTCTTCGTTCCTGTGTCTGTCCCTTCGGGGAAATGTCACGCATTGAGTACCGGAGCCCTGTTAGCCCGCTACAGCTCGGTTTACCGGAGTCCTGCTAGCCCAGAGCTATAGCCCGGACCCACTTGCTGCTGACCGACACGTTCGATGCTGGGTCATGGATGCCTGTCCCTGTAAGTTTGTGCCACTTTGGGTTTACGACTAGCCATGTCAGCCCGGGCTCCTTATCATATGGATGCTAGCGACACTATCATATACGTGTGCCAAAAGGCGCAAACGGTCCCGGGCAAAGGTAAGGCGACACCCGTGGGAATACCGTGCGTGAGGCCGCAAAGTGATATGAGGTGTTACATGCTAGATCGATGTGGCATTGAGTCGGGGTCCTGACACATACGCATACTACCTTGTCAAATCTTTATCATTCCCGTTCACCATCATGCCATGAGCGAAACCATAATTGTTAAGAGGTAACGGATGTCTGTGGATAGAGGTAAGAATGAGGGTAACAGGGTTGTAGTGTTGACGGGGGAGACAAGTAATCCAACATCACGAGTGGCGATGGCGACGATAACATCACGGGAATCAGCGGCGGAGGCAACTTTCCTAGCGAATGGAAGATCACATCGGAGCTGCCGTTTGGAACGAAAAGACCAGCAAAGGTTTGTAAACCCGCCACCATTTTCCCTCATGAATCACGGTGCGTTATTTGTTCACTGAACATACAAGTATCTGTGAATAGGACGGTGAAATCCTCCTTATGTTAAAGCATAGTATGCCTATGTCAGAACCAAGTCCTCATGTCAATGGCATACAAAAGACCAGTGTAGCCTAGTCCGTTGAGTCTACACGGGCGGATTAAATTTTGGTCATAGATTTCTGGTTTGCCCAAAAGAGATTTGAAATAAAACAAAATTGTTTTCTAGGTTATGTGTTCATCAATTAATTCATGATTTAACTCCATTTTTCCTATACTAGGTGTATAACATGTGTATCTATGGAAGGCGAGAGCAAGGACTGTAATCCACAAAGCTCGTTGATAAAGGAGACTATGAGGCGGTGCCTCAAGACCCCACGTGGTAGGACCATGCACCCATAAGGTGTGTGGTGGGGTCACGTGCCTCCATGGTGCCCCCTACGTGTCCCCTTCTGGCTCTGTGACACTTCTCCTTCAGAAAAGATTAGTAAAAAATTTCAGGATTCTGGACAACTTAATTTTTTGCAAAAAAAATGAAACCAAGGCTAATTCTGCCGAAAACAACGTCGGACCGGGTTAGTTTTATCCAAATAATTCAAGTTAGAGGGCAAATGCCTCGCAAAAGTGGTTGGTAAAGTAGATACATTTTGGATGTATCACCTCATAAAATCTTGATGACCTTCTTAGAAGTTGTTTTACTTGCTCAGTGACAAGCAAGACATAAGCTTGATGGAGTTGATGAGTCCAAATTATGTGATGACTTGCACCTCTTATTTTGTTTTGTAGTACATGATTCTTCGGATTTCACGGCTTTCACGAACTTCTTTTTGTTTGATTTTGCTAGGTTGTCATGTATGGAAAGGATTTTGAAGGAAAGGAAAGAATTCCAATTTATGTTGATAAAATCATGATAATTAATGTGATAAAATATTGCCATAAAAAGGTGAAACTAATGGGAGAATAAAGGGTGCGTAGCGAAGCCTCCAGAGCAAAACACTACACTACACGCTCGTACGAGCGGTCGTACCGCCTGCCGCCGCCATTGCCTGGTCAAGTACTTCACCCCTTGTGTAGAGGGATCAAATACATGACCAGAAACATATCCAGAACAAAGAACCCTAGCCTTCGAAATACATCTGGAGGGGGATTGGTAAGGAGGAGACTGCCATCATCACCACAACATGCAAGAGGATGTCGGCATCAATCATCTTCATTCATCAACCTTCACCGTCATCCATCTCCATCTCGTCGTAATACCTAACCCATCGTGGATTTCTACGTGTATTACTCGTTTCTCCCATTCATGTTTACCACCACAATTCATATGATTTTCGTCGTTCCCGTGTGCAACTAGACCCCCTAGTTCTTGGGGATATGGATGAACCTTGGTATGTATAGGATATGAAATGTTAACAGGGAGATGAGTTTCTCAGTTGATTGTTTGGTTTAATAGCCTTCATGAATGTTGTGAAGGAGCCCCACTCAATATTTTCGCTGTAAGGCCACAAGGCATATAATTGTCATTGTAAAGGTTAAAATGTCGAGGTAATTTGAGGTGACAATAAAATCCCCAATTCCGTGTCTTTGCAATTTATAGAGGAATAACAAAGAAGACTTAGAGGGTCCGTGTCCATGGGGAAACCCTTAATTACCGTAGTGAGAACCGGTGCGGGGAATCTATGGTAGTGTCATATGTGGTACGAATTCTACCTCAGGTAGAATGTATTCTATACCCAGGTCCGCCCAATCACAAACATCAAGTGTGACTCAAGTATCTAGCTACGACTATGCTTTGACATATGTTGCGATAGACACATACCAATGGGAATTACGGACTCCCGAACGCTTTAATCCTATGCTAGTTCTGATGCTTTACTCGTTCCACTATGCTCATTTACATCCTTTTGTGTCATTTACTTTTATTTCACACTCTACTCAAAATCATTATACTTCCGCCGTCACTTTTCTTTGAGTTTACAATTTACTTGTAGGCACATTTATGTAAGTCTCTACAAGGGACAAAAGTACAATTCCTTTACCCCCTATGGGATCAATACTCTTACTTCGAGAAGGCTGCCAGTAAATGTTGTGTACTTGCAAGCCATCAATATCTATAAGATTTCCTCTTATTTTGTTTTGAAAGAGATAATATCATTACCTATATAACCTTTCGGCAACACTATACAGGAAAACACTTTCACAGACAAGTGTATTGTACGGTGCATCATAATATCATGATATTTATTATATGAAAAAAGAACTCTCATCGATCCCCTTGTTTACACATGAATAAAAAAATCAGGTGGGTAAATACAAAAAGAGTCTATTGGTTTGACCGATGCTCTGTAGTTTCTTTTGGAGAACACGGTCCCATATCCAAATATATTTTGTACAATGTCGTAAAAATAAGCTTTCTTTTTAAAATAAAAGTAAGTTTAGCAACCAATAGTTAAAACTAAAAATACATACTAGATGAACGTAAATCAACGTATTTGGCTTTCTGATTTTGAATAAAAAATATATAGATTGTCCCTCTACGGGGCACCCTCAACAAATGGGCCCAAAATAGACCTTCAGTAGAAGTATTACCATGGAGATGTGGAAGGAAAACTCGTGGGCCTAGAATTGGGCCTATCAAGATTTATATTGTTCCACTGATGATGATGGGCCTAGAAAAGTTAAGCATGGACATTCCTTTGTTCTCCCAAGCCCCACCCCTTTTGAAACCTAGGGTTTTCCCCCTTCCAACCCCCCTATATAACCCCAAAATCTCGTAATGTCCATCGAGCCGCCACTGCCGCCGCCGCCACCAACCATGCTCTCCTTCATCTAAATCAAGGCAGTCTCTCATCTCGTCTTCTCCATCGAGTCAATTGATTCACGACGCTTGGTAAGCCCTACCGTATATCTGATATATGTTAGCGCAGTTAGATCTTTGGCTCATTGTTATGATTATGCCTCGCCTTATTATTATATAAATCCAGTGTTCATCATGATTTTGTTCTTCCCAACACAAGGACGGTTGTATCTGTGTTCATAGTTTCTGAATGCTTTACTTGAGCATAGATTCATGTGGGATATAACTAGAGGTTTTGTTTATAAGATTGATGTATCCGTCTTCTCACTTTTAGGGGGGGTTATAGATTCTTGTGAAACACTCAATAATTTTGTTGGTGTTGTCATCCTCGCATTGGAAATTTGGCCATGTTGGAAGAATGATCTAATGCCCTATATATATGGAAGAAAGAATCCCACTAGGAAAAATATTGTTTTATATTCATAAAGTTATATTTAGTTTTATTAAAATATTTCATATTAGTATAATGCTACATTCCTTTTCTCTTGTGAGAACCGCAGGGTTGCTAGTTACGCCATACCTTTCTTGTCTCAACACAAGGGTGGTAATACACACAATATGTGCATGTTTGTTGGTTTGCTAAATTTTCATAATGGAGTCATCGAATTTTTAAATCTCATTAAGACAAAATAATGTTTGTTTGGCAGATTCTCTAGAAGGATAAACATGGGGAGCACATGAAGGTCCATTAGTGGATATATTGGATAAAGTATGAAAACCGGATTGCCTGGTTAGATGAATATATACAAATGTGCAAGTGTGCCTCGCCAAAATATTATGCATGTGGCCACTCTATATATATTCCAAGCATTCATGTATGATGTGTATTGGTGTGAATATTTGGATATTAATATGGGATAAGTAGTGTTCTATTTTATTCCATGAAGATCTTATATGGCAATTATATTTATGTTGGTTGTTAAATCTGTAACATAAGGACTCTGTATGAGTGTTCTTGAAAATAACTAAGTAGTTTGGAATAATCATTGAATAGTCAGAACAAAATTCCAAACTTGGAAAGCATTTCATATGTAGATTCAGCCCTCGAGTGAAACTTGAGTATTACATGCCATTGTTACCATTACAGAAGTATTATATTCTGCTAATGTGCCATATATCTCCTATTGTATTGCAGATAGAGAAGTACATGCCATCAGTTAAGGTCCAATCATGGTACATCATCAAAAACAGTATAACACTATGGGCATGGTAGATAACAAGGTCAAGGTAAAAGAAGAGAAAGATGACAATATTATCATGAAAGGGAAAATGAAGAAAAATGAAGCTGAAGGTGATAAGAAAGCAGAGGAAAAGCAAAATTCATCGAAGAGGAAGATAGCTAAGAACAAGGGGGAGAAAGAGAAGAAAATGAGAGTTGTTGATCAGAAGGATGGTGAGGAGGAGAGAGAGGATTGGAGGAAAAGAAAGGAAAATGGGAAGAAGGAGAACTCACATAAGGGAAAAGGAGGAGAATGAGAAAGAAGAGCAGGGGCAACAAGAAATTGATGAAGAGAAAGAGGAGGAACAAAAGGAGATAAATGAGCAGAAGGGAAGGAAGGAGAATGGTAAAGAGGAAGAGGATTCGAAGGAAAGGGATGAGAAGGACCAGAATGACCAAAAAAATTGCCCTCACTTCTTTAGGGTGCCCATATCCTATTCATTTATGGAACACATGGTAGGTTTTCTTGATTCATAACAACTAAGAAAGGGACTAACTCATTTTAGCTGTCCCATTTTTACCTACTGTATGTTTGCATGATTGTTGTGAAGGTTATCTTTTCCATTGCGGTTCACATTTAGGAATGGTGCTCCCTAATTTGTAGAGTTAATTTTTTACATATATAATCTATTTCACCCAATAGATTCTTTGTTCAATTTGTGAATGATATGTTTGAAACATGTACTATACAATTGTTTCTATCATTGAGAAGGATAAAAGAGATAACATATCCAAAATATAAACTACTTCATGAAAGTTGATATTTTTTGTATTTACAAAAAATGTAGATTGTAAATAAAAGAGACATAACTACTATTTCTGCAAAATATAATGCCAATTGAGCAGTGAATGATAGCTAGGATTGGACTATAGGAAGAAAAGGGTAAATGCCATATATGCATGTTTGGGTTGTGCTCGACATGTTTTCAGCCATTATTAATTAATTTGTATGACTACATATGTTCCACACCATTCCAGTAGGATTCCACAAATACTTGGAAGATTGTACATCAATGGTTTCCCTGAGAGGTCCAAGCGGGAATAAATGGCCCGTAGAGCTGGCTAAAATCTCCGGTGAAAGATCATGGATGTCGCCTAAAGGGGGGGTGAATAGGCGCTTTAAAATAATTACGGTTTAGGCTTGAACAAATGCGGAATAAACCTAACGGTTAATTTGTCAAACACAGAACCTACAACAACTAGGCTCACCTATGTGCACCAACAACTTATACTAAGCAAGATAAACAACTATGTGATAGCAAGATATATGATAAGAAACAATATGGCTATCACAAAGTAAAGAGCATAAGTAAAGAGCTCGGGTAAGAGATAACCGAGGCACGCGGAGACGATGATGTATCCCGAAGTTCACACCCTTGCGGATGCTAATCTCCATTTGGAGCGATGTGGAGGCACAATGCTCCCCAAGAAGCCACTAGGGCCACCGTAATCTCCTCATGCCCTCGCACAATGCAAGATGCCGTGATTCCACTAAGGGACCCTTGAGGGCGGTCACCGAACCCGTACAAATGGCAACCCTTGGGGGCGGTCACCGAACCTGTACACTTTGGCAACCCTTGGGGGCGGTCACCGGTACCCATCAAATTGCTCGGGGCGATCTCCACAACCTAATTGGAGACCCCGACGCTTGCCCGGAGCTTTACACCACAATGATTGAGCTCCGAACACCACCAACCGTCTAGGGCGCCAAGGCACCCAAGAGGAACAAGCTCTAGGGTGCCCAAACACCCAAGAGTAATAAGCTTCTCAAACTTCGCTTCCACGTATCACCGTGGAGAACTCAAACCGATGCACCAAATGCAATGGCAAGGGCACACGGAGTGCCCAAGTCCTTCTCTCCCAATCCCACCAAAGCAACTAATGCTAGGGAAGATAATGAGAGGAAGAACGAAAGAAGAACACGAAGAACTCCAAGATCTAGATCCAAGGGGTTCCCCTCACTTAGAGGAGAAAGTGATTGGTGGAAACGTGGATCTAGATCTCCTCTCTCTTTTTCCTCAAGAACTAGCAAGAATCATTGGAGGGATTGAGAGTTAGCAAGCTCGAAGAAGGTCAACAATGGGGGAAGAACACGAGCTAAAAGGATAAGGTTCATTGGGGAAGAAGACCCCCTTTTATAGGTGGGGAAAAAACCAACCGTTATGCTCACAGCCCGCACAGAGCGGTACTACCGCTCCAAGGAGCGGTACTACCGCTAGGGCGGAAGTACCCCTTTGAAAAACAACAGCGAGGAGGCAAAAGGCCAGAAGAACCGCTGGAGCGGTACTACCACTTGACCTCACGGTACTACCGCAAATGGTAGTGGTACTACTGCTTGCGAGTGGTACTAAAAAAATACATCCGGACCTACCACCGCAAGACTTGGGACGAGTTTTTGGTCCGGAGCGGTACTACCGCTGTAGGAGCCGCTGTAGTACTGCTCTGGAGCGGTAGTAAAAAATTACATCCGCTCCAATTCGCGGTAGTACCGTTGCAGCCTTTTTAGAACACCAAAACTGCCACAACTTTTGCAAACGGACTCCGAATTCGATGAAACCAAGTTTGTTGGAAAGCTAGCGACAAGGGATAACACAATATTCAAAGAAATAACAATAATAAGAAGATGAGAAAAGGCCCATAAGAAAATGGTGAGAACCCTTCCTCTGAAAAGACCGGTAAAACCTCCAACACTGAAAACATCATAGAAGATGCATGCGAACTCCGTTTTCGATGAACTCAAGCTTGTAATCAAGATGAACATAAGCTCTAAGACTCACAAAGATAACCAAACAAGAACCAAGAAACATGATGCAAGGATGCAATGGTTTGAGCTCTCGATGAACGATACGATCAAGCTACTCACTTGAGAGCCCCCCTTAATAGTACGGCTATCGATCCTATAACCCGGTCTCCCAACTACCACCATGAGACCGGTAAAATAGAAAACCTATCAAGGGCAAACTTTTGCCTTGCACATGATCCACTTGAGTTAGATGATGACGATCTTGTCCTCCTCAAGATGGACCACCTTTCTTGATTGCGTTGGGTCGATGAAGACTAGATGATTGCTCCCCCATACTCCACTATGGGTGAGCCACTCTTCGGCACATCTTCACAAGTCCATGGACACCATAATGGATGGCAAGCTTCAAGCACTTGATCTCTTCGTGATTCTCCACTTGAAATTGCACACGGCAATCTTGATGACGATCACCACTTGATGTCATCCTTCCCATGGGTTGTATGATATCATCCTCTTGACGCAAGCCCATGGACACGTACCTAACCCCACATAGACTCTCACATAGACCATGGGTTAGTACACAAAGTGCAATGGACAATGCTTACCATACCATGGGATCACTTGATCCCTCTCGGTACATCTTCTACTCTTTGTGAGTTGATCAACTTGATTCACTCTTGACTTAGTCTTGATCAACCTTGAATCTTTCCAACTCTCTTTGTTTGGATGATGTCTTGAAGGTAAACATGAATGATCACACAATCTTCTTCTTCAAGACATGCTTGCAATAAGCTCAACTCTCAAATGATCAATCTTTGGATAATTCCTTGAATAGCACCTTGGTCGACACAAACTCTCCTTAAAACCAACACATGTACTCCAAGAAAATCCTATGGACAAAACCTTCAAATATAACTCAAGGAAAGCATTAGTCCATAGAGATTGTCATCAATTACCAGAACCAAACATGGGGGCACCACATGTTCTTTCAATCTCCCCCATTTTGGTAATTGATGACAATCACTTTCACGAGAGTTTATACAAGGAATTATGCATCACCAAGCAATGCAACAACCAATAATGCATGTGTAGGAGATGCAAATGCTTAGGAACAAAACCGAAGCAAGGAGAAAACTCTGAAGACTTCTCCACAAAACTCTCTGAAACTTCTCCCCCATTGGCATCGATTGACAAAATGGGCGAAAAGCATAGAAGGCCAATATAAATTGTGTTCCTCCATAAATTGTGTATTTCTCAACAAGAGAGTGGAATGCAATACACATATCCAACGGTAATACTTGGAGGAAGACCAACTATATTGAGGCACCAAGATTGCTAAAGGAAAGATATGCCACAAGGACATAACAAAGAGAGAAACAAGCAATCAAGCAATCAAAAGATACCAATTGAAGCAAGCTATCAAAAGATACCAATTGAACCAACTAGGCCAAAGATCCTACGAGCTACATGAATAAAGGATATTATGATAAGAGCAAAGGAGTGTTCTAAAGAAACTAGAGAAGCTCCCCATGATTTGTGCACACATAAGAATCTTTGTATTTGGATACAAAGTGCACAAAATAGGATCATAGCTCCCCCAAAATCAACAGAAACTTATAACAAGTGCAAGTGAGCATATAGGAAACTAAGCCTAGTACATGTAACAAACACATGGTTGAGCAATAAGTAACAAAGGCAACTTAAGAATGGGCTCAACCAAAATGATGTGTGTGAGTCAAGACAATGCACTTGAGAAGATTAATGTACGGATGAGCATTAAGCATCAATAAAGTCTTGAAAAAATGAGGCAACACAGTGCAAGGCCTATCATTCCCACATACAACTAGCAAATGGGTTCACAAGCTAACTAATAAGCATATAAAGAACCTATGCTTGTGACAACCCGTGGCGAAGATAGAAGATGAAAGCCTCATCAAGACGAGGGATACCAATTAAGATGGAAAAAGCCTCATAGAGATAAGCATGAGGAAAATAATCTTCACCACACAAGAGTGCATCAAGATGCAACGAGATACAATACGCACTCAAGGCAAAAGCTTTCACGGAGCCACCAAAGAAATAACATAAGAAAGGCAAGGTGGGCGTGAAAGAAAGGATATCATCTAGAGATGTAATTTCTCTCAAGTGTATAAGGTTCTAGGTAGACGAAATCATGATGATATATATCTACAAAGAAAGATGTACACCCGAAATAGTTACAACATGAAGGAACAAGATATCCAAACGGAAGTCATACATATACCAATAAGATATTTGATTGAGAGCATAGCACAAGGCTAGATATGGTCTTATTGCATATAAATGAATTCCAACCACACGAACATCAAAGACATCACAACTAGCAACAAGACATCATTGTTGGGATGCTTTGAGAAAGGAAACAAGTATCACAAGAGAGAATGGATAACATGCCATGATACAACCTACGAAACGTTGATGCAAGAAATGTGTGCATGAAGTAGATGATGATACTTGTTACCGAGATACCATTGGATGGATGTAGTAGATGCCAATTAAAGGTAGATAGTAGTTCATTAATCATCCTAGCTTGACTCCAATAAGCACATGGTGACACCACCTTCCTTGTGAGTGAGCCGAGCATCCAATGCATCTCCACTTGTTCCTAGAACAACAACACAAACAAAATGGTACCCAAACTCATTGGGACCAAAGAGTTAGAGAACCAACAACACATAGGACAAACTCCACATTAATATGTGCATATAGATATGAAAATGAATTTCATGCACATCTCATCCAATTTGAGACTTGCTGGAGTTCCCCCTATATATTGGATCAAAGAAAGAAAACATGCCAAAGAAACTACAAGAAGTAAATATGCATGCTCAAGACTTTCAAGAAGCAAGACCAAAAGACAAAGAAATACCAAGCGAAGAAAAGATACCAAATGAATAAATCATCACTTGGAGGATATCCATAAAAGATACATCAAGGAATGAGATATCCATTGATACACTCAAAAAAAGATGTCAAACTCCCAAAAGAGAGAATGGTTCCAAACAAACCAAGCCCGCTACAGAGTTTCATGATGGCACAAAGCACCAAAAAGAAACGGCTTGCCTTCCACAAACACACACTTGATAAGGATCACAAGATGAGTGTTTTATAGAGAATAGGATGGCTCCCCCAAGCCTAGTGCATTATAGAGAGTTTGCATTTGAATACAAAATGCACGAGGTGGGATCACCACTTTCACTATATCTAGAAAACACTAGACAAGGTCAAGAAATTAACAAGATCCACAAGTGGTATGGAATACAATGGGAGTTGACACAATCCTAGGCAAGAGATAAAGCAAATAAAAGCAAAGGCCAATGTAAAGATGATCAATAATTTCTACCACACATAAGTGAGTACCAGTTGTCAAAAGACAAGAAGTATTTGGAAATAATTCCCGGTGGTAGATAACAAGGATATCCGACATCATCTTCACACCAAACAAAAAGCAAATTGCAACTTGTAGAGCTAATATGCCACCTAGGAACAAGATAATTTACAATATCAATTCTATGTGACAATATCTCAAATGTACACATTTTCTAGGCTAGTAATATACACATAGCATATTACTCCCCCATAATGTGATACCAATTAAAGATAAACAAGAGGCAAAAAAATGATCCAACACGAGATAATTAATGGACAATATAGAATTTGAATTTCTCATGAGAAGACATACCACATAGCGACTAGATAATCTAGAAATATCAATACTATATGGTATTACTCATGTACACACATATATAGGATTGTGAGGTGCACAAAGCACATCACTCCCAAAGGCTCAATGCATGACACACACGTACATGATGTGCAAACCAACACACACATACTTGATTGCTCAAGATAATCAAGTTGGAAGCACAACATATACAAACACATGCAAGGAACAAAACCAAACATGCAAAGGGGTAAGTAACTATCAATGTAAACACTTTAAGCACGAGTTACCGCATGGAGAAACATTGGATATAAGATAGAAACTTGATAATTCGAATAACTTGGATTGAGACAATTAGAATGATGAAGTCCCCTTAATTCTTCATAAAGTAGCCAAGTCTCCAATGCCCTCCAACAACACCTATTGATCAAGTTTGAGCTTGTTGGTCCCCAACCAAGTTGGGTCCTAAGAGGTTAGTCGCAATAGGCTTGGCTACCCAAATGGTTCTCTTCTTGACACCACTTTGAGTACCAACAACTTTGGCAAACACATTGCCAACCTTATCCTTCCCAAGAGAATAGATATCATCAATAATAATTGGGTTGGATAAGTTACCACTAGTGCATGAAGAGGCGAGGTGACCTTTCTCACGACATAAGTAGCAACGTCTACTCTTCACTTTCTTCTCACTTGATTTCTCAACTTGAGAAGCATTAGCTTGAGGATTCTTGGGAAGAGGACTTTCTTCAACT
Source organism: Triticum aestivum (assembly GCF_018294505.1). NCBI lineage: Eukaryota > Viridiplantae > Streptophyta > Magnoliopsida > Poales > Poaceae > Triticum > Triticum aestivum. The sequence goes on from NC_057812.1 coordinate 664,164,497, forward strand.
TGTGGTTGAGCATGAGATCAAACTTGTGGACGCTTCCCTTATTGCTTGTCACTAATGGCCTTCTTCTTCAATGGGCAAGATCTAACATGATGCTCTTCTACTTTGCACTTGAAGCAAACAATCTTGGCCGAATTCTTGACTTGTTCTTGGCCCTTCTTTTTGTTCACTTTGGACTTCTTCTTCTTGTTGGAGTTGAATCCAAGTCCACCTTTGTCATTGGGGGATTTTTGCACACTCAAGATATTGTTGAGTGTGAATTTTCCTTCATGACTCTTTTCCAAGTCTTTCTTCAAAGAAGTGACTTGGGCCTTGAGATCTTTGATTTTCTCTGCATGGTTAGTCTCAACACAAGTACTAGAGGAAGTATAAGCTTCATCGTTAGAGCAACAAGGCAAGGAAAGCAATTCATCACAAGATGTACCAATGTTATGCATGGATGAATCGCGAGGACTAGCACAAGGCAATATAACATTTTGACCAAAAGTAGTGCTAGTATCCACATGAGGCTCACTAGATGTTACCTTAGCAAGCATGGCCTCATGAGCTAACTTTAGCACATTATGGGATATTAGAAGATCATCATGAGAGCTTGTGAGGTTTACATGATTTTCTTCCAACATCCCATAATTGCTAGATAGCAACTCAAGTTGAGCCCTTAGCTCAACATTCTCCTTTAATATGGATGCTTCACAAGAGATAGAGTTAGTAGCACAAGCATCATCATTAGCAACAAGAGGAGAAGACAACTTGGCAAGCTCTTTTGAATATGAAGCTTTAAGTTGAGCATGAGACTCGGTGAGTTTGATGAGCTCACCCTTGATGACCCTTGAGCCATTTTCGAGGTGCTCAAAATCCTCAAGGAGTCTAGCATGAGCAACTTCAAGCTTAGCATTTTTAGTTTTGAAATCATTGGCCACCTCGAGTGCTCTATCATGAGATTCATTTATTCTAGTTATTCTAGAGCAAAGGTCTCCTCAAGAGATTTGGATGTGGTTTGTTCATGTTCAAGAGCTTGAGATAGCTCTGCGATCTCATTTGCGTAATCACGCTCATGAGCTTCCATTTTCTCAATGGTGACCTCATGCTCCTCTAGATGAGATTCCAACTCCTCAATGTATTTCTTGCCTTCAATGGCAAGAGACATGATTTCCATGAAGTTGGAACGAGCAAGTTTATTTTTGTGAAAAGCTTTAAAAATCATTTCCCCCTTAGTTTTTAAGGAGGCAACATTATCATTCTCTTCATCATAATCAACATCATCATCACTCTTGCCATCATCACAAGATATATTGGGATTCAAAGTGGGAGATACCTTTGAAGCCTTGGCCATAAGGCAAAATGCAATAGATGATGATGAAGGATCCGTTGAAGCACCATTCAAGACCACATCTTATTCCATGGGGTGTTGGGTTTCCTCTACATTGTTAGCACAACAATTCGAGGACATATATGCATTTTTATCATGGCAACAAGACATAGTAAACATATCATCATGGGATTTAGTCAAGCAATTTCTACATGATATGCAAGGACTATCAACACAAGCATGTGAAACATTTGGAGTGCTCGAAGTGTTAAAGCCCAAAGAAGGAGCATTGCAATAAGATAGTGATGAAGGATCATCCACAATGAACATACTATCATCATTGCAATGACCAACACTACTCACCATATCATTACCTTGTGGCAAGCCACATGTAGGTGAAGTAGAAGAAGTTGAGAAGACTATACGGCCGGATGTGGAGGGAGAACAATCATCCCCACAAAACTTGGACACGCCATATTTATCTTGAAGCTTTGTCCACAACTCATGATCATCCCGGAATGGCATGAGTTGAAATATAACTACATTGCTCAAAGCATCGAAAAGCACATTAGAAGCTTGAGCATTGAGATAAGAGTTTTTCTCATCCTCTAAAGATAATCTTTGAGGATCCTTTGGAGGAGAAAAACCCATATCTACAATTCGCTCTAAATTTGGGTCCATGACCCTAAAGAGATTAAGCATGCGAATTACCCAAACATCAAAATTTGTGCCATCGAAACTAAGAGTGTGAGAGAATCCTAATCCCCTAGTCGACATCTTTACTCTCTAGGCGGTTAAGCCTAACAAAGAGAGACGAGGCTCTAATACCAATTGAAATATCGTGGATGTCGCCTAGAGGGGGGTGAATAGGCGCTTTAAAATAATTACGGTTTAGGCTTGAACAAATGCGGAATAAACCTAATGGTTAATTTGTCAAACACAGAACCTACAACAACTAGGCTCACCTATGTGCACCAACAACTTATACTAAGCAAGATAAACAACGATGTGATAGCAAGATATATGATAAGAAACAATATGGCTATCACAAAGTAAAGAGCATAAGTAAAGAGCTTGGGTAAGAGATAACCAAGGCATGCGGAGACGATGATGTATCTCGAAGTTCACACCCTTGCGGATGCTAATCTCCGTTTGGAGTGGTGTGGAGGCACAATGCTCCCCAAGAAGCCACTAGGGCAACCGTAATCTCCTCACGCCCTCGCACAATGCAAGATGCCGTGATTCCACTAAGGGACCCTTGAGGGCGGTCACCGAGCCCGTACAAATGACAACCCTTGGGGCGGTCACCGAACGTGTACACTTTGGCAACCCTTGGGGGCGGTCACCGGTACCTGTCAAATTGCTCGGGGCGATCTCCACAACCTAATTGGAGACCCCGACGCTTGCCCGGAGCTTTACACCATAATGATTGAGCTCCGAACACCACCAACCGTCTAGGGCGCCAAGGCACCCAAGAGGAACAAGCTCTAGGGTGCCCAAACACCCAATAGTAATAAGCTTCTCAAACTTCGCTTCCACGTATCACCATGGAGAACTCAAACCGATGCACCAAATGCAATGGCAAGGGCACACGGAGTGCCCAAGTCCTTCTCTCCCAATCCCACCAAAGCAACTAATGCTAGGGAAGAGAATGAGAGGAAGAACGAAAGAAGAACACAAAGAACTCCAAGATCTAGATCCAAGGGGTTCCCCTCACTTAGAGGAGAAAGTGATTGGTGGAAACGTGGATCTAGATCTCCTCTCTCTTTTCCCTCAAGAACTAGCAAGAATCATTGGAGGGATTGAGAGTTAGCAAGCTCGAAGAAGGTCAACAATGGGGGAAGAACACGAGCTAAAAGGATAAGGTTCATTGGGGAAGAAGACCCCCTTTTATAGGTGGGGAAAAACCAACTGTTATGCTCACAGCCCGCACAGAGCGGTACTACTGCTCCAAGGAGCGGTACTACCGCTAGGGCGGAAGTACCCCTTTGAAAAACAACAGCGAGGAGGCAAAAGGCCAGAAGAACCGCCGGAGCGGTACTACCGCTCGTCCTCACGGTACTACCGCTCGACCTCACGGTACTACCGCAAATGGTAGCGGTACTACTGCTTGCGAGTGCTACTAAAAAAATACATCCGGACCTACCATCGCAAGACTTGGGACAAGTTTTTGGTCCGGAGCGGTACTACCGCTGTAGGAGCCGCGGTAGTACTGCTCTGGAGCGGTAGTAAAAAATTATATCCGCTCCAATTCGCGGTAGTACCGCTGCAGCCTTTTCAGAACACCAAAACCGCCACAACTTTTGCAAACGGACTCCGAATTCGATGAAACCAAGTTTGTTGGAAAGTTAGCGACAAGGGCTAACACAATATTCAAAGAAATAACAATAAGAAGCAAATGATAAAAGGCCCATAAGAAAATGGTGAGAACCCTTCCTCGGAAAAGACCGGTAAAACCTCCAACACCGAAAACATCATAGAAGATGCATGCGAACTCCGTTTTTGATAAACTCAAGCTTGTAATCAAGATGACCATAAGCTCTAAGACTCACAAAGAGAACCAAACAAGAACCAAGAAACATGATGCAAGGATGCAATGGTTTGATCTCTCGATGAACGATACGATCAAGCTACTCACTTGAGAGCCCCCCTTGATAGTACGGCTATCGATCCTATAACCCGGTCTCCCAACTACCACCATGAGACCGGTAAAATAGAAAACCTATCAAGGGCAAACCTTTGCCTTGCACATGATCCACTTGAGTTAGATGATGACGATCTTGTCCTCCTCAAGATGGACCACCTTTCTTGATTGCGTTGGGTCGATGAAGACTAGATGATTGCTCCCCCATACTCCACTATGGGTGAGCCACTCTTCGGCACATCTTCACAAGTCCATTGACACCACAATGGATGGCAAGCTTCAAGCACTTGATCTCTTCGTGATTCTCCACTTGAAATTGCACACAGCAATCTTGATGACGATCACCACTTGATGTCATCCTTTCCATGGGTTGTATGATATCATCCTCTTGACGCAAGCCCATGGACACGTACCTAACCCCACATAGACTCTCACATAGACCATGGGTTAGTACACAAAGTGCAATGGACAATGCTTACCATACCATGGGATCACTTGATCCCTCTCGGTACATCTTCTACTCTTTGTGAGTTGATCAACTTGATTTACTCTTGACTTAGTCTTGATCAACCTTGAATCTTTCCAACTCTCTTCGTTTGGATGATGTCTTGAAGGTAAACATGAATGATCACACAATCTTCTTCTTCAAGACATGCTTGCAATAAGCTCAACTCCCAAATGACCAATCTTTGGATAATTCCTTGAATAGCACCTTGGTCGACACAAACTCTCCTTGAAACCAACACATGTACTCCAAGAAAAGCCTATGGACAAAACCTTCAAATATAACTCAAGGAAAGCATTAGTCCATAGAGATTGTCATCAATTTGCAAAACCAAACATGGGGGCACCGCATGTTCTTTCATCCGGGGAGTTATGCTTTGCGCGTGGATGGAAGGAGTTCCTTTCCGACCATCGTGTCGGGTATGGCTACCTGCTGGTGTTCCGTTACAACGGGCTGTCACAGTTCTCAGTGATGGTTTTCTTGCCATCATCCTGCGAGGCTCCATACGCGTCTCTCGCCCAACCGCAGCACAAGGACATCGACGTGGCCAGAGAGGAAGACAAAGGGCTCACGAGCACCAATGCAGATGGTACTGGCCCGCAAGAAGAAGACGCTCACACTGGCACCAGTGCAGAAGGTACACCACAAAATGAATCTTCAAAAGAAGAAGAAAATTCTTTAGAAGGTGAAGAGGCAGAGGAAGTTGAAGACATGTTATCAGAAACTCTGGGGAATGAGGAAGACTGTGAACATCGCATGTGCAGCGACGATGCTCTAGAACCAGCGCAACAACAGCAGGACGATCGACGCAAGACCGACGATGGTTTTGTGGTTGGGAAGAGGGCTAGGTCTAGGAAGGTTGATGATATCATGGCACACGTGGACCGATCCAAGAAGTCCAGGCCCGCAGAGGGGAAAAACACTGAAGCTCCATCTGGTGATCCAGCTTCTGGGGGAGCAGCGTCAAGCGACAGTTTGCCAGGTAATTAAGAAGAACCCTCTGATCGATCGATCGATTTAAAAATAATTAGTATGTGTTGTACTTTTTACCTATATATTGGTATGAGATGGCTTGATTTTGTAAAATTATTTGTATGCTCTTGTTATTGAGCTAACATTTGTCTATGTGCACCTCAAACTGTAAGAAGAATCTGAGCATCGTCCACCCATGATGTCCAAGCCTGAGGAGATAAGGTCTCCATCTGGTCGTTCTGCTTCTAAGTCAGCAGGATCACGTGACAATTTGGCAGGTAATTCAGAATAACCGTTGGATGGATCAATTTCAATATAACTATATATTGTGATGGTTAAATGTTGTCACATGATTCATAGGCTCTTGTTATCTAGCTAACCTATGTGCACATCCATTGTAAGCAGAGTTGGCCAGTCATCCATCAAAGGACTCCAAGGATAAGGGAAAAAGCTTTGTTGTCCCTTCAGTTGTTTATACCAGGTCTTCTGCTTCAGCATCTAAAAGAGTTCCCCTCAAAACGGCTTCGGAAGAAACAACATCAAGTGATAATTTGGCAGGTAACAAATCGATTTCAAATTGAGTAGTACTTTTTTACACACACACACACACATATACTGGTTGAGATGTCTTAGATGTTGTTTCATCGAGCTATTAATATGCTCTGCTAGCTACATAGCACTGGTCTTATACTATAAATGGTTCCTATCTATATGCTCTTGTCATGGAGCTAATGAACTTTACCCACATATAGTTCATACAGGTGTATTCGCGCCAGAATCCGTGTGCACGGACTTAACCACGTGGCACAAACCTTTTGGTAAAAGGCTTAGTAAGCAGAATCAATTCCCGATGTTCAACAAGAGCAATGGTGAAAACCAACCTGGCAGAGGTAAATGTCTTTCTTCCTTCCTTACTACCTTCCTTCCTTCCTTCCTTCATGTAAGAGCGCCCTTTTATTATATTGCCAGTACTAATTAGAACAAACTTAAAGTGAACTATCCTGATAGTCTCCATCTTTTTATACTAATTCTCATCAAGGTTATGAGAAGGCCGGGATTAACATCACAGAGGCATCCAGTAACTCAAAGGGAGAAGGAATATGCCATCGAGAGGGCGCGGAGGTTCAAATCTGAGAGACCCTTCACCGTCAAGGCAATGAAGCACAACGATGTCTATGCCTCGTACTTCATGGTAATTATCAATTCAATTTCTCCCTTCAATACATTAAAAATGCATTGCTCACTGACTGATCGTGATCGACCTGTAACTACAGATCATCCCAGACAAGTTCGTGAAAACATTTCTCCCCAAAGAGAGCAGGAAGATGACAGTGTGGGACCCACAGGCGAAGCCGTGGAAGGTGTCGTACGAGTACACTGGCGGGGAGAGTCCCCGCGCGGCATTCAGCGCTGGGTGGGGTGCGCTGGCCATGGAGAACAACCTAGAGAAGTCGGATGTGTGCATCTTCGAGCTCCTGGACCAAGAATACAACATCAAGTTGCAGGTTTACAAGGTCGTGCTGGAGATCACCCCCTGCATCATCACACCAAAACCTCGCACATGTGAGTGATAATTCGCCCCAATACATTTTGATCTAGTGTCATTGATGATGGAGAAAGACCCATTTTATCCCGTCGTTATCAAACCACAATATTAAGAATTATATTGTGTGTGTTGCTAAGGCTAATTATCAGATTATAAGGAAGAGATAAGCATGTAGAACCAATCCCCTTCATAACCTAGGGTTTCCGTCGTTGCCGAATTCCCTTTATTTATAACCCCGAAAATTTTCAAAATCACTCGAGCCGCCGTTGCCACAACCAACCATTTGAATTAGATGGATCTCTTATATCGTCCTCTCATTTGAATAGAAGCCCCCTTGGCGAGGTCGTATGAACTCTGAAGATCCATCCAGATCTCAATTGGTTGACTACGCTTGGTAAGCCTATATTCTGTGTATCAGATGCTAGCGCAATTGAATCTTTAGCCCATTTGCACCATCATGGTTTGGTTTTTATACACTGTGGTGCATCTTACTTTTGTACTGCTTCCCACCACAAGAAATGGTGTATCCATGTTCCTAGTTCTTTCTTCCTGAATGTTTTAGTTCTACATAGATCAACTTATGGGATGTAACTAGAGGTTTCAGCATGTTGCAAGATTGACTTATCCTTATTCTGATTTTGCGGGCATACTCTTGTTATATTTCTAATGTTGTACTCAGTAAATCAGCTTTATTAAAATATTGGTGATTATTGTAATGCTACCTTTTCTGCAGTGATAGTCCTTCGGTTGCTAGCTAGTTAGGCCATACATTTCTTGTCTCAACACAAGGCTGGTGCAGATTTGAATCACCCATTAATATATGATATCAACGCTGTGTATGCATGTTTCATGGTTTACCAAATTTGCACGACAGAATGATCAATTTTGTAAACCTCTTCAAGAAAAAATGATGTATTTTTTGGCAAATGATATAAAAGGATAAAAAAGGGGAGCACGTGGAGATCCGTTAGTGGATACATTAGACAGGGTGTCAGAACCGTATTTCCTGGCTAGATGGATATATGCAGATATGCAACTAGCTAGCTAGGCTACAACACAAAATATGCATGTGGCCACTCTCTATTTATATATTCCTAACATTGATGATAGTAGCATCAGCCGGGCTTGCAGTGTCGTGTTTCCATTTGAGAGAGCGAAGCTTGATCGAAGTTACCCTGGGTGAGGAATAGTTATTCTTCACCCCTCTCTATTTTACCATCAATGCACCGTAATTTTACGTTCCGTAACTTTTGTCTTATTTCCGACACAAAAAGAGACCGTAAGAAAATATATAATCGCCGCAAAAAATATTTTATGTTATGTAAAATTACAAACGTAAAAACATAGTCTAAAATACACATAAACTGCAAATTCTCTTGTCTTATGACCTATATTTTTTATGTTCTTATGTCAAAATTTAGGTAGTGAATCAATAGAAATGTGACTATTTGAATTTCAAACGTAATTTAATTATGAAATGATTGTAAGATTACCTCAGGTGAAGAATAACTTATTTTGCACCCTGGTTGATGAATAATAATACTATATATATATGGTGGGTCTATTATGATAACACTCCTTAAGACCTTATTATGATAACACTTTCGCTTATTCTGCTAATAGCTCCACCGATCTAACACAGCCGCCCATCACCCACCTCCCGACCCCCACGGGAACCAACCCACCACTTTCCCCCACCCACCCCCACCCCCACCCCCGTGCCCACCTCCCTCAGCCCACCCCTCCTTGCCCTGCTCCATGCCGCC